>NC_056736.1:225683017-225685517 GCF_019279795.1 Protopterus annectens | reverse complement strand
GGGACACATTCCGGTCCCATTGATGCTGTGTTTTTTTGCTTTGGAGAGGGCTGTTTTAACCTGAGTGTCTGCGATTTCAGGGACTTTACATTCTTCTGGTATGGATATGGGCCCTTTTGGGGGGTGAGAGGGGGGTGAAGTTTGCACTGAACCTGTCTGCCAGGTTGTTGGTGGTCAGTTCAGTGTATTTTGTGCCATTCTGCACTAATTCTGAGCAGATCTGAGCACTGCCACTTAGATTCTTGACATAGCTAAAGAATGCCTTATGGTTATCTTTGGAGTCCTTGGCAATTTTTCTTTCAAAGCTCGCCTTGGTTGATTTTATGAGGGATCGTAGTTTCTTGCTGGTACTGATCAGGGATGTCTTCCCTTCCTCGGATTTTATTCTTTTCTATACTAGTTTCCTCCTTTTATTGTATAGCTTGTTTATGGCAGGGGTCCACCAGACTGGTTTCCTTTTCTTGGAGGAGTGAGTCTTGGTTTTGCTTGGGATGGCACAATCCATGCATTCTTGTAGCTGCCCGTAGAATGCATTAGTAAAGGATTTTGCAGCTTGGACAGTGTTATCCTTCAGCATGGGGGCTTTGAATCTTTCCACCTCAGTCTTAAGTACTGTGAAGTTTGCTTTTGAAAAGTTTTTCACAGTGGTTTTTTTGTCTGGGAGTGGGGGCGGAATATGGATATCAAAAGTGATTTGTTTATGGTCAGATCTAACCAGCGAGGAGTTGACCTCTGGAGTGGAACACCGGTCCCCCATGTTGGTGATGACCAGGTCAAATATGTTGTCACCTCTGGTGGGAGTATTGACCAGTTAAACCAGGGCATTTGAGTTTATAAATTCTAGGAAAAGTTGGGCAAGGGAGTTAGTACTTGAGTCACCCAATATTACGGTGTTTGGTAGTACGTTTATGTTTCCCTATGTTTCCAGAAACATGGAATGGGGGTCCAGAGACATGGTGGGTGATCTGTAGTAAGCTACAATTTGAATTGCAGTTTTGCCCATTGTTAGTTGCACGTGGATGATCTCTGAAGCTTCGTGCTGTGCCACTAACCTGAAGGTGTGGGTATCCTTGATGAATATGAATACGCCCCTGCCTTTTGTATTTCGGTTTGGGTTCTGTGGCTGAAATGTATGGTATGAGTTGTAGCCTGGTAGTGCTGGGGTGCTCTCTGGAGCCTTAAATCAGGTTTCTGTTACTGCACATATATTAATTTTCTCCATACTGAGGAGTGCCTCGAGTGCGTGCATTTTGAGGTTTAGACTTCTGGCATTGAGTAGCATTACCCTCAGTTTTTTGTTACTTGTGCTGTTTATGGTGGTGGGTTTGTCTTTTGAGCCTTGCCTAAAAAAGGCACTATAGGGGTGGCAAGAGCCTTGGCCAGTATTCAAAAGCCTAAGGGTGAGAGGTGCAAGCCATCTCTAGTGAAGCAGTGGGGCTTGTCGAGCATGTCATCCCTTGCAGACAGACACAGGATCCCCTTTGAATGACACCAGAAACTTATACCATGGTATAATTCTTGGTGAGGGCAGGATGCTACTCAGGGTCAGGGTCATATCAGCCTGGGCTATGTGATCAGAGTGCTCTTCCATGTCTCTCTTTATGTAGTCCTGGGAGGTATGGCTCAGGTCATTCACAACAACATGGATGATGACAGAGTCATATTTGTACTTGTTCTGGAGTGAACTGAGTGCTTGTGTTATGTGGCAGATCCTGGCACCCGACAGGCTGCTAACCTTCTCCTTATTCAGCCTAGTGGGAGGGACATCAGTGTGCCTGACTATAGAGTCACCTATTACTGGTATTTTGGGTATGTTATTTTGCCTTAAGGGCTGTGATTGCATGGCATACTGGTTTTGTGAAGTATGTGTTTCATGGTTTATGTTGGGGGGTGGAGGTTGCTTGGATGTTTGCTTTGGATGTCTCTGTTGGTTTTGCAGATTTTTATTTAGAGCCTCCAAGTATGTTTTTTTGTATTTATGTGTTTTTTGCCAGTGCTGGTTTAATGGGTCTATATAAGACTGGTGGTGTGATGCAAGTATTTCCCTTCTCCTCTTGGCTGTCTGATCCAGTCTTGGGTTGAGAGAGCTTAGCCTCTAGTTTGGCTGTATAACTGCATCTCTCGCATGTATTAGTGTTTGGTGGTAGGAGAAGGAGGAGGTTGTCTGCGTACATGAGGCAGTTGTAACATTGCCTCATAATGCCCAGATTCACCATTTGGACTGGAGAGTACACCTGAAACTGCCCTTTGGACATGCCTGGATAGGTACAGTGAACTGTTTTACTTGATAGCTGGTAAGGTCGAATAGAGAGCCTTGTCCTTCTGTACAGTACAGGAGGGTCTAGTGCTAGGGTTTATAATTGCTTGCTATAAGTTTTGAGCAAGTGCCGGGCTGATAAATGAATGGCTTGAGTGCTTAAGTTGAAAGTTTGTCTAGTTCCAAGGTAAAAATTGAAGAGGAGACTTTGTGGAGCCATGAATAGTTTTACCCTAGCTAACC
>NC_056736.1:225630517-225678017 GCF_019279795.1 Protopterus annectens | reverse complement strand
AATGAATCAACCACAAAGAGTAAAGTGCCTCGAGCAAAATGTAGTTTCAAAACCCAAATAACCTTTTCTTGAGGCACAACACATCAATAAGAAGCTTGACCTTTTATTAAACACACTGAACTAAAGAACAAAAACAATAAAACATCCAGTAAGCACTTTTACATTCTCTCAAATGCTTCATCAGACTGTTAAAAAATCTAAGCCATATCTACATTTAAATATCTTTGCTGTTACTTCATCAACCAATCATTATTGTTCCTTACCTGATGACATCAGTGCTTAATTGATAAAAAATAAAAAAAAAAATGCCGGCTGAAGATTTTTTATCAATTAAGCACTGATGTCACCGTTACAGACATCCAAGAAATGCAAATTTCCCAAAGAGAGACCGAAATTTCAGAAAAAAGTGCTGAAACCTGTAAGTCAGACTTAGTTATTAACATTTCTAGTTATCATTTAACATTGTCAGGAAGAAGCCTTTTAAACAGAGGCTTATCTTTTATTCCAGCAAAAGATGTTGGCTTTACTGATATGCTAATTGATTTAAAAATGTTTACTAGAAATATAAATCTTAAAATGTTATATGGAGACAACATATGTGAGAATGTTAACAGAATTTTCAAGAAGCCATCAACTTTTATTCCTCAGATGCACCCTTTGGTAGAGTCATTTGAGAAAGCATGTGAGAGAGACCTACTGAAGTTGTATGATAATAAATAAGCTAAAGTCAAACGTGATTTTTATAATCTGAATAGTGATGAACAACAAGCCTTAAAAGAAATTACAGGAAAACAAGGGGATTGTCATTAGAAATGCTGACAATGGAGGTACAGTAGTAGTATTAGATACTGAGATGTATAAATCCAAGATTCAGATTCTTTTCAATGATAGTGAGACATACACGAATATTGATGGTGTGGAGCTTAACAAAGTTATTAATGAAGTACATGAACGATATGACTTGTTGTTATGTGCAGTGACAGATTCAGATCTTTATAAATATTCTTTAATAGAGAAACCAACTATACCGACCTTTAGGGGATTACCTAAAGTCCATAAGAACATTGAAAGTCCACCCTTGAGACCTATAGTTTCGAGCAAAGGATGGTTAACAGAAACAATATCTATATATTTGGAGAAACAACTAAGAAGCATAGTGGAACAAACTCCTACAGTAGTAAGGTACACACAACAATTTCTGGAAAGCCTTACAGACTATATACCTAGTGCTATAGAGACAGAATACATGGTGACTTTGGATGTAACATCATTATTTACATCTATTCCTAATGATACAGGGGTGGACTACATGAAGTTGTTCTTGACTGAGAAAAATGTGCCAAGAGAATGAATAATAAGATGTGCTTTATTAATGGATTTGGTTTTAAAAAATAATGTGTTTGCATATGATAACCAATATTTTATTCAACAGAAAGGAGTGGCAATGGGCACTCCTTGTGCGAATTAATACGCAAACATAGTCATGGCATATTGGGAATGCACCTATATTATACGTAGTCCATATTATGAGCGAATATATTATTATATAAAAGGTTTGTTGATGATGTTTATTTAATATGGAAAGGTGATGAGCGGACACTAAAAGAGTTCATTCAATATATAAATGGCACCACAAGTTTTCTGTCTTTCACAAGGAAATGGTCACTACACAAAATTGAATTTTTGGATGTCATACTACTGAAAGAAGGCAACACTATACAAACACAGTTATTCAGAAAAGAATGTAGAAGAAATTATTTGCTACATTGTACTATTATGCACCCCCCACATATTTATCGCAATATAGTAAAGGGTCAAGCACTTAGGGTCTCTAGACTCACTACAGATGAGACTAGGTTTCAGGGAACCATAGAGACCTTATCTAATGAATTTAAAGAGAGAGGGTATACGTCAGAAGAAAGAAGGAGTTTGCATCAGGAAGAGGTTGTAGATAGGAGAGTAAGTGGAAAACCCTACATATACAGAGGTAGACAGATAGATCATCAAAATGAAAGAAGAGTCTTGTTTAGGCCACAACAGCCAGTGATACCGTATACAAATAATAATAAGAAGATCAGGGAGATCTTCCACAGAAACAGGAATATTCTCACAATAGATGATGATATACAGCGACTTGTGGGGGATAAATCTAGATTTACTTACAAGAATACAAAATCACTCAGATGTCTATTATGTTATGACAGAAATAATAAATTGGTGTTAACATCTGATAGAAAAGGAACCTATGCTTGTAGGACATGTAACCAGTGCAGTTACATGTCTAATAGTAATAGTTTTGCCCACCCTGACAGTGGAACGCCGTATAATTTTTCAATTTATGCAGACTGCAAGTCACGGGATTTAATATACCTAGCAGTCTACGCAAAATGTAGTAATTTTTATGTAGAAAAGACAAATAGGACCCTTCAAGAAAGAGTTAGAGAACATATCTATGCTATAAACAGGGAAGATGACAGCAATGCCCTAGCTAGACATGTTATAAATGAAGGGACTACACATGGTTTAAAATTTATTGTGATTGAGTTTGTATATAAGAACATTAGGCTAGGTGATCATAGAAACTATACTGAACAAAGAGAGACAAGGTGGATCATGAGGCTACATGCAGATAGACTATCTTGTTTAAATTACAGGGTGTCCATGAAACTGTTCTTGATAGCAAGGGACAACAAGCATTAACATTGTTTATAAGCTATTAGTCTAGAGTTTTTCAAGATGGCTCACGAATCTATTAATAAACAACATATATATTTGATATATTTATATTTTTATAGCACACATTTATACATAAGAATATGTTTTTTTAAATAGTGAACATATAGTTTGAGATATGTATATATGTTTTTAAGCTGCATGAGTTTGAAGCAGCTTTTTTAACAGTCTGATGAAGCATTCGAGAGAATGTGAAAGCGCTTACTGGATTTTTTTCGTTTTTGTTCTTTAGTTCAGTGTGTTTAATAAAAGGTCAAACTTCTTATTGTCATATTGTGCCTCAAGAAAAGGTTATTTGGATACAATCCATCCTACTGAACAAGTTAGATCAACGCTACAATAAGATTGCTAAATTAGCCATTAATTACTCATATCAGACTCATCACTGCACACTTCTCAATGAACTACACTCGCTAGAACTATGCCATTATCTTATATAATCATGACCTCATTTATAAACCAGAAAAAATGACAACCTTATTCAATTATACACATCATCTACACCATTTAATCTACTGACAAGCTTCTGCATGTCTCCAAAACTAACAATTCTTCTCATCATAGATCGTCAAAATCTGGAATGATATTACTCTCCCAAAGGCAATAATGCTACAAAGTCTCATTCAAAATAAATCTAAAATTTTATTTAACTACAAAAGGTTTTGTTAGCACTTCTCTCATAGATAATGCATAATCTTAATATGGCAAACATTGATACTAAACCAGCATCAGCTGGACCTTTCTTTTATTTCCAAACTTAAGTAAAAATAACACATTAGAATGCAGCATATTCCTTCACCTCCTTTACACCCTTCAAATGCTTTTCTCTCTGGCTATTCATCTTTAACTCAGTGAAATCATCTTTCTCTCCTACTAAGCTTAAGTATTTTATACTCATGGACATACCACCTCTCAGATTTTTCACTTGACTTTTATAATTTCCACTTCATGATATCCTCCTCCTTTCATAATCTCTCAAGGCTGTACTCTCAGCTATGATATTACTGATTGCTCATTCGCCATTCATTTTTCTACTTTCTCTCTTTTCAGTTTTTTTGCTTCTTTGTCTTCTTTCTGTCTTAAATTTACATTACTCATGTTCTTGCTATTTCACTAAAACAAATATTCTCACTTCCAAAATTCTACATGATTCCATTAAATCATGTTCTCTTGTTGCTTATCTCCTGCTCAATAAGTTCAACACGTAGTCTCTCTGAAATGTTTTTCTGTCATTATGTTAAAATCATTTCATATAAGTCTTGTGCTCTTTCTGAAATGCTTACGAGTTAATTATGCTAACATTGTATTTATAATTTCCTAGAAGTTTTCATTGTAATGTTCACTATTAAAATTTCTATCTATTTGGAACTTTTCTCACCAGACCTCTGCTGAAAAGGAGTCTTTTTGCACCCAGTTGGACAATCACAGCAAACAAAAAGAATAAATAAATCAGAAACATTAATAATGCTTGCAAAAGAGGCAATGATTTGTCAGTTCTTTTAAGATAGAATATAACAGAAGGGAAAATAGCCTGCAAAATTGCCCTGTGCTGTTAGAGAACATACTCATTGCTGCAAATATAGCAGCATCAACATTTGTAATCCTGCTTTGTGGTATACTGATAAGCTATTTTTTCTAAAATTAAAAAATCATTTTCTTATTTCAAATCTTCTTCAAGGCACATTCAAACAAATTCTGGAGTCAAATACTACTTGATTATAGCCAAAAATATATTAAAAAGCATGAACTGCATGCCGGACAAATCCAATACATATTCTGCATTCATTGTATGCTCTAATGTGCATGGTGGCATTTCTAAGATACTTATCAGTTCCTAAAACACAAGCAAATATTATTGGTAATGCAAAAGCTGCCATCTGTTTTCAATTTACCATTCGGGTATCACATTGATCTGAGAAATGATCAAACACAAGGAATTCCAAGACAAGATGCTTACAAGCTGTCATTGTACAATAATCAAATGAGGAATCATACAAGTCTTCATGGGTGTTGAATTTGCTACATTTGATTCCACAATAATCCAAAACCATGCCACCCTAAATTTTGGAACAAGTACAAACTAGTGTTTCACATCAAAATGAGAAGAATTCACACTATTTTATTTAGTCAAGTGGGTACCAATGCTGATTATGTGCCATGATTCAAATGCTGACACATTAGAAGAACTTAGTAGGATGTTTGAAAAGGGATGGGTGTCTCTTCTGTTTTGTCCTGTTTCGTAAAAGCATATATTTTTTGCAGATATATTGTTGATTTTACAAAGTTGTCTATTGATATTTATTCAAAGATGTGCATTCTAATTAAACACATCTATCAGTATTCCAGGTGATCCTTAAGTCCAGACAGCCATAGCTATTAATAAGAAAAGCTAAAACAACCATGTTCAGTGGTCTGCTAAGTGGATAAAACAAACTTGGGTACGAACAAGGTGGATCTTCCACACAAATACACAGAATACATGAAGTAGTATAATCATTTAACAAGTTACACTTAGCTCACCACAACACACAGGAGACTGAAAGTGTTTTTATGTAAATAGGAGGAAAAGTGTTCTTGGGTCCATTAAAGAAAATAATGGTCTCAAACTCCAGCCCCATAATGTGGATGTGCCAACATGTAGTTGTCCAATTCATGTCCAGTGCAATGTATCAAGAAGCCATCTTTAGTTGCACAGAAAGCTAAAAACAAACAACTTAAGGTAGACATTCACAGACACAATTGAATTATTTGAAAAGGTAAACATTTTTATAATGTCATTGTACAATGGCAATAATCCACTGCTGTATAAGGATAAATCATGCATTACCCACAACCAGTCATGAATTGTTGCTCAAAAAGTAGGGTGGCTTCAACTACCTTTCAGTCAGAGGTATTAAATCTTAAAATGTACTGCATTCCATACCTACATTTAGGTGATTTACCTTTGTTACTTTCTCTTTGCTGATGTTATTAGTTCCTACTGCCCTCATGATATACAACTGCATACTCAATCTTCATTATGAGCCATTTCTGACAGAATAGCTGCCATCATGCCAAGTCCCCATTACATATACTTACACAGTAGCTATGCTCTCTTTTCTGCTTGATAGTGGAATTTAATCCTTTATAACAACTGAATATTTAACATCTCTCTTACCATGGCAAATGTACCCTTATGCTACAAAGATACTAACATTATCCCACTACCTAAGAAAACCACTCCCTCCAGCCCTAATGACTACATACCAGTCACTCTGACATCCACTGTTATGAAATGTTTTGAGCAACTGATCAAAAAGCATTTTTTATCATGCCTACCTCATAATTTTGACCCTCTTCAGTTTGCGTATAGAGCTAACCGATCCATGGCTAATGCCATATCAGCAGCACTACACAGCTCCTTTGAGCATTTAGAGGGCAAAGACAATGTGAGGATACTGTTCATAGACTTCAGCTCTGTATTTAATACGGTGGTACCAATGCAGTTAATAGAAAAACTGACACATTTAGGAATAAGTAAACATCTTTGTAACTGGATCTTGGACTGCCTGATTGAGAGACTACAGAGGGTATGTTCAGGTAAGAACACATTAAAGTGCATCACGGTTAACACTGGGGTTCCACAGGGACGTGTTTTCAGCCAACTGTTATTCACCATCCTGACCCACGACTGCTAAGCTAAGCACAAGTCCAACCATATCATCAAGTTTACTGATGACACCACAGTCGTGGGGCTCATCACAAATGAGGATGAAAGGACATACCGAGAGGAGGTGGCAGCTCTGATCAGTTGGTGTGAGGGGAGCAACCTTGACCTGAATGTAAGCAAGAACAAAGAGATTATCATCGACTTCAGGAAAAGGAGAACAAACTGCCCAGTGCACAGGGTCAATGATGAGGGTGTGGAGAGAGTTAAGAGTATGACATTTCTGGGTGTACAGATATCAAAGGATCTCTTATGGTCAGGAAACACCAGCCAACTGGTCAAGAAAGTGCACCAATGCCTCCACTTTTTAAGAAGGCTGAAAAAAGCTAAGCGTCCTCCTCATATTCTCTCCATCTTCTATAGAGGTTCAATACAAATATTCCTCATTTGCAACTTCACAGTGTGGTTTGGAAGCTGCACATCTACAGAAAGGAAGGTGCTACAAAGATTGGTGAAGGTTACAGAGAAAGTAACTGGTTCCAGTCTTCCATCAATACAACTTTATTCGGCAAGAAGCATCTGAAAGGCCAACAAAATAATATGGGACAACATGCATCCTGAGCATGGCATTTTTAAGCTTCTGGCATTGGGCAAGAGATATCGCAGCATCAGCTGCAGGACTACAAGATTCAGTAACAGTTTCTACCCTACAGTGATTAGACTTCTGAACTCGAGCACTACTCCTAGGGTTCTGGACACATAAGTCAATTTTAACTTATTTGTAGAATACATACTTACATATATTCCAAGTAAGTGCAATATTTATTTATTATATCCATAGTCAGTATTAGTTAAGTCACTCAAGTACAATATTAGACAAATAACTTAGGCATTTCAATCTGTAGTGTGTTTTGCTTTACTTTAAAAGGGTAGTTAATTTAATTCAGGGGAGGGTATTCTTTTTGTATATGAGTGTTGGTAAATGTCTATGCATGTACTGGGAGTAGTATTGCATTTGTTAGTTATGTTTATTCCTCTACTTGTATGTGTTGTTTCACTTTCCTTTGCAATCTCAAGAATTGAGCTGATGCTCAAAATTTTGTTTAGGCTGCACAAGTGTAGTTATAAATGGCAATATTTACTCTGACTTTGAATATTCCTTGCTGCTGCAGTCATTTTCAGTAGTTACATGCTTGTCATGTGACTACTGTTCAATTTTCATTATTTGTACACCACAGGTACTGCCCCCTCCCACCCTTTGTCTGGGCCATGTATCAATACCTACCATCAAGTCCCCACATTTGGCATAGAACATATACAATGTTGCTTCTCTTAATTCACTGTAATAACTGATAGTCAGCTGTCTGCCATAAACATCTATAATTTTGTGATACCTTCTTCCTAGTGAAATGCATGTTCCTTTGGAGATGGCTACCATACTGTCTGCTGTACAGTTCTGCTACATGGTGTACTGTTAGAACATCTTTGGCTTGTCCTACACACTCTGTTGCAGCACTGACTCTTGCCTCTTTCCACCAAGAAGAGATCCTGTGGTTCATGAACATTAAATGTTTGGAATTACATATCTGCACTTGGTATCACATCACATACATAGTAGATGACAGCAATCAATGGATGTTTTAACTCCAACATCCTCCACCTTCCTTACTGCTTGGTTTTTCTGGTACTTCCAGCAGCTTCTGAATGAAGGAAACTCCACAGAAGCTGTACTGCACCAGACACAACCTACAGTGAAAGAAGACGAGTACAACACATTAGAAGAAGTAAGAATAGCACTATGGAAAATGAATCCAGGGAAAGCAGCAGGCTCAGATGAGGTCATAGTACATATGAAGAATCCAAAGAAACAAGAACAGCACATAGGTACACCAGTCAGGATACAAAATGCAAAACAGTAGTAAAAAAATCCCAAGCCTGGAAACATTGAGGTAAAATAACATCTTGTGGCTGTTGGGAGGGTGACCTAATGGTTAAGGTGTTTGCTTTACAAACACAAAGTGCAGCATTTGAGTCTCACAAGGGATAATTGACTAGGCTAAAATGACTTGCAAGGACAGTTAGCTTAGTCTTAATCTATGAACCTAAAATGCAGCATTTATTCCAAACAGGAAAAAAATCACAAAGCTTTCAGGCTCAACCCTTCATCAGTGTGTAAAAAAAAATCAAATGCCTTCATTTAAATAGTAAATTCAAACCATAAAACTAATCACGTAACACAGTGGTATTCACTTCAGTTTAAAGACCCATATACAGATAACATGTTACTTAAAGTCAGTATAGCCATAAAATAAGTGAAACATTTAACTAAGACCCACCCACACAAGATGTTATTTCAGTTAACTGTCTTCTTTATAAAATAGGCATAATGCTTTCTGCTGCATTTAAACCTGGAAAGCAATCAGCTTCTAAAAGTGTGATCCATGAGTATTAATATACTTCTAACTCATTATTAAGACCCCTCTTTTTGCTTCTGTCTGATGTCAATCACTCTAAAGCTAAATGTGTGTGTACTTCCTTTCTCCCTCATATGCTTACCCAAAGCATTAGTTGCTACCTCTCTGTGTATTTCAGATTTGTTTTCAATAATTCTGTCCTTTAATCTTTTTGTGCATTTCCCTAAGTAGAATGTTTGATACAACTTACAGCATGCCATTTGGGCAAGCATATGAGGGAGAAAGGAAGTACACACACATTTAAATTTAGAGTGATTAGCTTCATGGTTTGAATTTACTATTTAAATGAAGGCATTTGATTTCTTATTTACACACTGATGAAGGGCTGATCCCAAAAGCTTTGTGACTTTTTTCCTGTTTGGAAAAAATGCTGCATTTTACCTCAACATTTCCAGGCTTTGGATTTTGTTTACTATTGTTTTGCATTTTGTATCCTGCCAGGTTTAACTATGTGCTGTTCTTGTTTCTTTGGAGTTTTGATTGTTTTGCTTTGGAACAGCTACGGGCATTGAGGCAGTTTTATCCTTGAACATAACACAGTCTATGGTGAATAATAGTGGTCATTCTGTGAACCAGGTACTGCTAATTCAACATAACCTGCTGCTATCCTGTTTGGGGGGAACCAAGAGAAGTCTTGACACCTCATGTGGACGAGGCTGTTGCTGGCTTAAAAGAAAAAAAATAACTGTCTTGGAACATAAGGTACAGTCATTTAAAAGTTTACAGTGGTAACACTTTCATTTTTTAACATATTTAGAATGTGGTGTTGTTCCACATGGTCTGAAGGTTTCATAAATGCCCTCATACTTTAATATGTACCCCGAGTTACTCAAAAAGTGTCAGGAGCTTAATTTAAGAATTTGGACAGACTATATGTGACTAAATGAATGAATATTTTTACAAAATTGAATGTGACTTACAACAGGAGATTATTCAGACTGACAATGAACTGTGTGAAACAGCTTTAACAAATGAGGGTTCATTGTTATATAAAAAAATGCTTGAGAATTTAACAATATTTGAACAAAAGCTGATTGCCACTAAGAAATGCAAATTCAACCAAGACATTGGAGATTTTAAAAATGGGTAATTTTTTTCTTGGCCTAGGGAAAGCCTATGCCTTTTACACAGGGATGTAGACATAATAATAAACAGCAAATGATGAAACAGACCAAGGCATTTGATTTCTTTTTTACACACTGATGAAGGGCTGATTCCAAAAGCTTTATGATTTTTTTTTCCTGTTTGGAATAAATGCTGTATTTTACCTCAACATTTCCAGGCTTTGGATTTCTTTACTATTGTCACAATACATATGATCAAAATGTTTTGTCACTTAGGGGGAAATTATTCCTGAGGGTACTCATAGCCACAGTATTCCCTTCATCTGTCTTTGATGTATCGTGGACTGGTGAGCAGGTTGTTGCTTGTATCCAGTATGAATTGTGTCTTTCTGTCTTTGTCTTGCAACCTGATAGAGTTCCTTTATGCCATCTGCTGAGTCACTTTGCAGAAACAGGAAGAGTGCATCTGATACCTTGACATTTGCTACTATGACTGCTGTCTTAGCCTCTTTGTTAGCCAACCAACATTCCTTCCTAGTCTGGTCAATCTTTTTTATCTCCCACTTTTTCCTGCACTATTTCTTTCTTTCGATAACTTTCCATACTTCTGCATTTCTCCTCCATCTTTCATTATATATCTTATTTCTCTATCTGGTTTGGCAGCATATTAGTTCTATAGTCCTCCCAGATGTTGTCTTGAAATGCTGCTGTTCCTCTTTAACTCCACCTATATAGTTTTCTTCTTGTGGTTCTAGTGCTTTGAATTTCCTAAAACTCTTGTACTTTTGGTCGAGTCAACTTCCAGGTCTTCAGCCTAGTATTTGTTGACCTTAAAACCTTCTCTGACCACTGCTTGCAGCTGATTGGGGCCAGCAGTGGTTTATGCTATAGGCTCACTGTCTCACTGAGGATAACTTTGCAATTTCTAATTCTACCCCATTAACTTTTCGATACTAGGAGGAAGTCTACCTGAGTTTTACATTGGCCACTCTTGTATGTGATATTGTGATTGTCTTTCTTGCTGAGCCATGTGTTCACCATCATCATGCCATTTGACAGACAGAAGTCTAGAATAATCTATCTGTCTTTATTCATATTGCCCTAGGCATGTGGACCGAGGCAGTCCACAAATCCTGTTCTGTCTATCCTGATATGAGCATAACCCATTATCAACATCAACTTATGTTGTCCTGCTTTATCTAGTAGGTCCTGTAACTGCTGCAGGAATGCACTCTTTTCTGCACTATCACAACCATGCTGTGGGGCATAAGTTGAGATTATTAATATTGACCTATCTTCATAATAGAGTCTGACTACTATGATTCTATTATTAATTCTGATGACATCCCTCACTGACTTCTGAAGATTCTCCCTCACTAGAATGTTCACACCATTTCTAGTCTTTCCTCATATGAGTAGTAGATTAGCAATCCCTATATCCAACAAGCTTCTCTGCACTGCTCTAACATCTTCTCTCGTGGATACACAGAATGTCCAGCTTCTTCCTTGCCATCATGTCATCCACTTTCAAGCTGTGCCCTGTCAGTGCTCTTATACTGAGTGTAGCAATCCTTAGTTAATGTTTGTCAGGTAGATTGGTTTTACATTCAGCATTTGTCCAACAGAGTGATAACAGGTAACCCAAGATGTGCAACTGAACACCAGCCAGAGAGTAGCTTATTGACCCAGGGCTGCTGCACTTTATGGCGATACACACTGACAAACACAGACACATAGACTTCTCCCACTCTTAGCATGGGCCTCTGTGGTTGATTCATATCTTTTAGAATTGGGTACAGAGTAGCATATTAAGATAGGTACATTACTCCACAACAAAGGGTTTTGTAATCCAGACCCTAGTATGAATAAATAACAAGTATGTGCAAATGGAGCACAGCACATTAAGAATGAAGGGAGCATACCAGCCAGCAAAAATTCTTGAAAACTATAATGGTGACTGTTAAGAATGTCTGTTACTCTGTTTAAATCACTTTTTATTTTTCAAAGTATTAAATCTCTCACTTCTGGTAGGGAGCAAACCTATTATGATGGCCCTACTTAAACGTGGGCCAGTAACTAAGGAGCATCAGTTCTCACCACTGAGGTAAGACAGTGTCACTGAAAACAGAGATAGAAATGCACAATTTCCCCTAAGAGTACACCAGGAACAAGCTACATGCCTGGGGCTGGACTATATGCTCTACTCCAGGTTCCCAAATGAGTCTTCATACTAACCACTGCAGAGCATTGTATCCCAGTTCTAAGTGTTTGGCACACTCACTTTTAAATATTTGATATTCACACATGCAAATACTCTCGGGAAAGACTGGCACAGATTTATCTGTTATGTCCTCTTTCCCAGATTACAAGATTAATGGCCGCCACCAGTCAAATACCACAATATCTTTCAAAATGATGAAGTTAAGAAGTGAAAACATATGGTTTGAGCATTAATGTGTTTTGGTGGATTTAATACAAGTGATTTTTAAGTATTTTCATTTCCACGCTATGTGGCTACGCTGAGAATTAAGTAACTGAGCAGTTTCTGCTGACTGGGAGCTTTATTGTACATCTCTCAGCTTTATTTTTCTTTTATCTTTCAAAAGGGGTGCTCAATTTTATTGGGCAAAATAAATACTGACATAAATGGTAGCATGTAATCCAAACAGTAAGGCTTTCCAGAGTGGCCCTGGTGTTATCACAGTAGCATAAACACTCTCAAGTTATTTAAAGTACTTTCTTAATAACCAGCCACAATAAAAGGTAGTAAAATATTTAGTAATAAATCAAATAAGTTAAAACATGTATACACTGAATAACTGATTCTAATAAATCACAGAGAGTTTCACACACAGTAATGGGAGCTTCCAGACACTGGACCCTACTCAATTTGGCTTTGTTAAGGGCAGATCTTGCCTCTTAAACCTAGTTGATTTCTTTGAAACAGTTACCAAAGCCATAGATGAGGGCAAGGTAGTCCACACAGGCTACCTGGACCTCACAAAAGCCTTCGACACAATACCCCACTCGGGCATCATAAATAAGCTTACCAGCTTAAATATCAACCCCTATATCACAAGATGGGTTGCAAACTGTCTCAGAGATAGAACCCACATGGTCAGAATCGCAGGTGCCATGTCCGAATCCAAACCAGTTACAAGTGGCGTACCACAGGGCTCAGTTCTGGGACCTCTCTTGTTGTGTTGAATCACATTTTGATTTAATTACAGCATTCAGTCTTCTTGTGTAGGAGTCTAGCAGCATGGCACATATTGACTTGGAAATATTTGCCTGCTCTTCCTTGCAAAAGTGCTCCAAATCTGTCAGATTACCAGGGCATCTCTTGTGCACAGACCTCTTCAGGTCACCCCACAGATTTTCTATTGGGATCTCATTTTTTTATATCACAAAAACCTGGCATTTTAACAGGGGTGTGTACACTTTTTATATCCACTGTATCTAACTATAGCTCCCTAACTATCTAACAATTTTCTGTCCCCTGTCTAATCTATTTAACTCAGCAAGGCAAGACTTCATATCCTTCAGAAAATGCATGCTAATACAAATCCTGTTATTCTTGAAACTTTCTTAGTTTATAAAGGCAGTTTTTAAAAATTGTCCCTATTTGGGGGCCTTTGTCCCCCAGTTATTTTAGGTTTAGTCCAGATTTCTTGTCCTAAGAGGTTGAGAGGCATGTTTTTCCATGTACCTATAAACAGTAAAGTTCAGACCCTCCAGCTATGCCAGTGTGTTGATGAAATTCACATGACTATTCAAATTGCATACCTGTGCCAAGGTGGCTATTTGCATACCTACCTCATATTTGGCTCTTCTTTGAAGTACAAGGGGTGTGCTTCTTATTCATAACGACAGAGAGCACGGTGCATCATGGATTTTACTGTAGACATCCGTTTACACTCACATATATATATATATATATATATGGGTCTGTTTTAGATAATCAAAATACCACTTGCCCGACTTTTAAATCACAGAGACGAAAGCACCAAAAGTCCTCTTAAATGAACACGTCCATCACTGGCAAAAAAAACCTACATTTGGCTGCTCAACAACAAAACACGAAAACGTAACCACATGAAACCCCTCCACACCCCCATAACTAAATATATCAACTTTGAGATTGCACTACAGTGGGGAAAGAGGCAAAGTTCACCATGGTGACCAAGTGGTTACCTGTAGTTTTTTGTCAGTGATGTAAGAGTTTGTTTAAGTGTTTTTTCGGTGCTTTCCTCTTGGCGATTTAAAAGTCAGATAAGTGGTATTTCCATTATCTAAAGTAGATATATGTATATATATATATATATATATATATATATATATATATATATATATATATATATATATATATATATAAATATATATATATATATATATATATATATGGGTCTACTTCAAAAGATCGACAGACCATTTGATGAACATTCATTTGGTCGACAGACCATTTGGTCGAGTGGGGGACATAGCCTCCCATCTATTTCTGCTTAAAACATGAAAATACAACAAAAACTACACCCTGATACCCCCCCCTAACTATATATATATATCAACTCCAGGGTCACACAAAATTGGGGAGGGGGGCAATTTCCAGGTTTTGCCTTGAATACTGGTTGTCGACGAAATGAATGTCGATCAAATGGTCTGTCGATCTTATGAAGTAGACCCATATATATATATATATATATATATATATATATATATATATATATATTTATGCAAACACACACATATACACATATTTATCTATATATGTATATCTTAAATTGGCAGGTTTTTATGTATAAAGCTGAGCAAATGATATAAACAAGGCCAAGCAAACAGAGTGGTTAATTTGAGCAACGGAAATTATTATAGCAACATTAACTTTTTATGAAGTTATTGCAGTTTTTTATAACAAATATTTTTAAGATAGCAAGCTGTTAAACTTCAGCTGATTGCTTTATTCTCTATTCAGGTATCAAGTAAGAAGCAAATGTTGTTGTTGTGTCTTTCAGCTTTTTCCCAGTTAGGGGTCATCACAGCGGAACTCTGGTCTGCTAATGATTGGCTGTAGATTTTTACATGCTGACTTGCCAGCTCTGACGCACAGCCTTCAACGAAGGTACACCCATTCACACATGTCTCCACGCAGAAGACGCTTTAGCTGAGAATCGAACAGGATAACGATTTACTGTGAGGTGACAACGCTACCGCAGCACCACCACCGCAGTTTTTCAAGTAAGAAGCAAATACTTTTTAAAATCTATTTCCCTTCTTTCCATTACTGCCCCATGACTGCACAGAATATTGACCGTCATTTGTTTCAGACTTCATACTTTCAAGAAAATAAATACAAAAACAAAATATTTTATTCAAGTAACTTTCCACATTTTTATAAGCATTATTTAAAATGTGTTCCTGTTTTTGATAATTTATCCCCCCCCCCCCAATATTTTTGGCTTTGTCCAAATTTCTTGTGCTAAAAGTTTGAGAACTATGCCTGGCATATAGGTCTCACAGTATGGATGGTTGACCTCTGAGAAATTTGCTATCTACATGGCTGTTTTTTGCTACATGTATATAGCTTTCTTCAATGCTTAGAATTATCTGTCTATTTGAAGCTCACACACTGATCATGGCCTGTCAGATCATGTGTCTTAGAACACCTCCAGTACTGAGACACATTATCCAACAGGCCTTGATTAGTGCAGATTAACTTGACTGAGTTATTATCCAAAGCTATTAAACAGCTTACATTGTACAAGAACCATATTTCAATGACCATGTAAACCAAAATGATACTTTTCTTGTTCAGTTACGTGTTTTTCTTAAGAATTTAATCTTACTTGTATAGCAGCTTTAGGATATCCTAGTCCAGAATAATAGCACTGAGGATTTTTGAACCTCATTAGCAATTGTTCTGACAGGCTTGAATGAATGAATTTATGTGCCATTAACGCTTTATTAATTATCATGTTATAGGTGCCACTTTGTAAGTCCTTTATGTAAAAATGTCTTCAACTATTTTTTATTTACTGTTGACAGATATACCTAATTTTGTGTGTCTGCTTTGACTGAATAACCCAAATTTTTCTATACTGTCTTACACAAAGAACATTATTGCCCCTCCTGGTATATCTTAACAGGAAAGATTGAAAGAGGCAGTCATAGCAGTTGTGTTTACGCACAGGGCTGCACATCCCCACATACCTTATTGTTAGTACTCCATTGCACAACATTAGATCTTTGCCTCCATGCCCCATATTTAAAAATATGTTACTTTCTAGGTTATATCCCCAAAGTAAATTTGAATAATTGTATTTCCCTTTTCTTTGTGCAGGAATAATGTTGGATGTAGATATGCAGATATCAGAGGTGTTGGGCAGAATCCCTTACATTAGGAAATGTAGGGCATATCCTTCATGCAAAAAATCTGTGAAGCTACTTTTTTTTAATTGTTGGGGTTGTCCCTAGGACAGTAGAATGTAATTGTTGGGGTTGTCCCTAGGACAGTAGAATGTAATTGTTGGGGTTGTCCCTAGGACAGTAGAATGTAATGGTTGGGGTTGTCCCTAGGAAAGAAGAAAGTAATTGCTTGGGTTGTCATTAGAACAGTAGAATATAATTGTTGGGGTTGTCCCTAGGACAGCAGAATGTAATTGTTGGGGTTGTCCCTAGGACAATAGAATGTAATTGTTGGGGTTGTCCCTAGGACAGTAGAATGTAATTGTTGGGGTTGTCCTTAGGACAGTAGAATGTAATTGTTGGGGTTGTCCTTAGGACAGTAGAATGTAATTGTTGGGGTTGACCCTAGAACAGTAGAATGTAATTGTTGGGGTTGTCCCTAGGACAGTAGAATGTAATTGTTGGGCTTGTCCCTAGGACAGTAGAATGTAATTGTTGGGGATGTCCTTAGGACAGTAGAATGTAATTGTTGCGGTTGTCCCTAGGACAGTAGAATGTAATTGTTGGGGTTGTCCCTAGGACAGTAGAATGTAATTGTTGGGGTTGTCCCTAGGACAGTAGAATGTAATTGTTGGGGTTGTCCCTAGGACAGTAGAATGTAATGGTTGGGGTTGTCCCTAGAACAGTAGAAAGTAATTGTTGGGGTTGTCATTAGGACAGTAGAATATAAATGTTGGGGTTGTCCCGAGGACAATAGAATGTAATTATTGGGGTTGTCCCTAGGACAGTAGAATGTAATTGTTGGGGTTGTCATTAGGACAGTAGAATGTAATTGTTGGGGTTGTCCTTAGGACAGTAGAATGTAATTGTTGGGGTTGTCCTTAGGACAGTAGAATGTAATTGTTGGGGTTGTCCCTAGGACAGTAGAATGTAATTGTTGGGGTTGTCCTTAGGACAGTAGAATGTAATTGTTGGGTTGTCCCTAGGACAGTAGAATGTAATTGTTGGGGTTGTCCCTAGGACAGTAGAATGTAATTGTTGGGGCTGTCCTTAGGACAGTAGAATGTAATTGTTGGGGTTGTCCTCAGGACAGTAGAATGTAATTGTTGGGGTTGTCCATAGGACAGTAGAATGTAATTGTTGGTGTTGTCCTTAGGACAGTAGAGTGTAATTGTTAGGGTTGTCCTTAGGACAGTAGAATGTAATTGTTGGGGTTGTCCCTAGGACAGTAGAATGTAATTGTTGGGGTTGTCCCTAGGACAGTAGAATGTAATTGTTGGGGTTGTCCCTAGGACAGTAGAATGTAATTGTTGGGGTTGTCCTTAGGACAGTAGAATGTAATTGTTGGGGTTGTCCCTAGGACAGTAGAATGTAATTGTTGGGGTTGTCCCTAGGACAGTAGAATGTAATTGTTGGGGTTGTCCCTAGGACAGTAGAATGTAATTGTTGGGGTTTCCTTAGGACAGAATGATGTAATTGTTGGGGTTGTCCTTAGGACAGTAGAATGTAATTGTTGGGTTGTCTCTAGGACAGTAGAATGAAATTGCTGGGGTTGGCCCTAGGACCAGTAGAATGTAATTGTTGGGTTGTCCCTAGGACAGTAGATTGTAATTGTTGGGGTTGTCCCTAGGACAGTAGAATGTAATTGTTGGGGTTGTCCCTAGGACAGTAGAATGTAATTGTTGGGGTTGTCCCTAGGACAGTAGAATGTAATTGTTGGGGTTGTCCTTAGGACAGTAGAATGTAATTGTTGGGTTGTCTCTAGGACAGTAGAATGAAATTGCTGGGGTTGGCCCTAGGACCAGTAGAATGTAATTGTTGGGTTGTCCCTAGGACAGTAGAATGTAATTTTTGGGGTTGTCCCTAGGACAGTACGATGCAATTGTTGGGGTTGTCCCTAGGACAGTAGAATGTAATTGTTGGGGTTGTCCCTAGGACAGTTGAATGTAATTGTTGGGGTTGTCCTTAGGACAGTAGAATGTAATTGTTGGGGTTGTCCTTAGGACAGTAGAATGTAATTGTTGGGGTTGTCACAAGGACAGTAGACAGTGGAATGTAATTTCTGGGGTGTCCCTAGGACAGTAGAATGTAATTGTTGGGGTTGTCCCTAGGACAGTAGAATGTAATTTTTGGGGTTGTCCTTAGGACAGTAAAATGTAATTGTTGGGTTGTCCATAGGACAGTAGAATGTAATTTCTGGGGTGTCCCTAGGACAGTAGAATGTAATTGTTGGGGTTGTCCCTAGGACAGTAGAATGTAATTGTTGGGGTTGTCCCTAGGACAGTAGAATGTAATTGTTGGGGTTGTCCCTAGGACAGTAGAATGTAATTGTTGGGGTTGTCCTTAGGACAGTAGAATGTAATTTTTGTGGTTGTCCCTAGGACAGTAGAATGTAATTGTTGGGGTTGTCCCTAGGACAGTAGAATGTAATTGTTGGGGTTGTCATTAGGACAGTAGAATATAATTATTGGGGTTGTCCTTAAGACAGTAGAATGTAATTGTTGGGGTTGTCCCTAGGACAGTAGAATGTAATTTTTGGGGTTATCCCTAGGACAGTAGAATGTAATTGTTGGGTTGTCCCTAGGACAGTAGAATGTAATTGTTGGGGTTGTCCCTAGGACAGTAGATTGTAATTGTTGGGTTGTCCCTAGGACAGTAGAATGTAATTGTTGGGGTTGTCCTTAGGACAGTAGAATGTAATTGTTGGGGTTGTCCCTAGGACAGTAGAATGTAATTGTTGGGGTTGTCCCTAGGACAGTAGAATGTAATTGTTGGGGTTGTCCCTAGGACAGTAGAATGTAATTGTTGGGGTTGTCCCTAGGACAGTAGAATGTAATTGTTGGGGTTGTCCCTAGGACAGTAGAATGTAATTGTTGGGGTTGTCCCTAGGACAGTAGAATGTAATTGTTGGGGTTGTCCCTAGGACAGTAGAATGTAATTGTTGGGGTTGTCCTTAGGACAGTAGAATGTAATTGTTGGGGTTGTCCCTAGGACAGTAGAATGTAATTGTTGGGGTTGTCCATAGGACAGTAGAATGTAATTGTTGGGGTTGTCCCTAAAACAGTAGAATGTAATTGTTGGGGTTGTCCCTAGGACAGTAGAATGTAATTGTTGGGGTTGTCCCTAGGACAGTAGAATGTAATTGTTGGGGTTGTCCTTAGGACAGTAGAATGTAATTGTTGGGGTTGTCCCTAGGACAGTAGAATGTAATTGTTGGCGTTGTCCCTAGGACAGTAGAATGTAATTGTTGGCGTTGTCCCTAGGACAGTAGAATGTAATTGTTGGGGTTGTCCCTAGGACAGTAGAATGTAATTGTTGGGGTTGTCCCTAGGACAGTAGAATGTAATTGTTGGGGTTGTCCCTAGGACAGTAGAATGTAATTGTTGGGATTGTCCCTAGGACAGTACAATGTAATTGTTGGGGTTGTCCCTAGGACAGTAGAATGTAATTGTTGGGGTTGTCCCTAGGACATTAGAATGTAATTGTTGGGGTTGTCCTTAGGACAGTAGAATGTAATTGCTGGGGTTGTCCCTAGGACAGTAGAATGTAATTGTTGGGGTTGTCCCTAGGACAGTAGAATGTAATTGTTGGGGTTGTCCCTAGGACAGTAGAATGTAATTGTTGGGGTTGACCCTAGGATAGTAGAATGTAATTGTTGGGGTTTTCTCTAGGACAGTAGAATTTAATTGTTGGGGTTGTCCCTAGGACAGTAGAATGTAATTGTTGGGGTTGTCCCTAGGACAGTAAAATGTAATTGTTGGGGTTGTCCCTAGGACAGTAGAATGTAATTGTTGGGGTTGTCCCTAGGACAGTAGAATGTAATTGTTGGGGTTGTCCTTAGGACAGTAGAATGTAATTGTTGGGGTTGTCCCTAGGACAGTAGAATGTAATTGTTGGGGTTGTCCCTAGGACAGTAGAATGTAATTGTTGGGGTTGTCCCTAGGACAGTAGAATGTAATTGTTGGGGTTGTCCCTAGGACAGTAGAATGTAATTGTTGGGGTTGTCCTTAGGACAGTAGAATGTAATTGTTGGGGTTGTCCTTAGGACAGTAGAATGTAATTGTTGGGGTTGTCCCTAGGACAGTAGAATGTAATTGTTGGGGTTGTCCTTAGGACAGTAGAATGTAATTGTTGGGGTTGTCCCTAGGACAGTAGAATGTAATTGTTGGGGTTGTCCCTAGGACAGTAGAATGTAATTGTTGGGGTTGTCCCTAGGACAGTAGAATGTAATTGTTGGGGTTGTCCCTAGGACAGTAGAATGTAATTGTTGGGGTTGTCCTTAGGACAGTAGAATGTAATTGTTGGGGTTGTCCCTAGGACAGTAGAATGTAATTGTTGGGGTTGTCCTTAGGACAGTAGAATGTAATTGTTGGGGTTGTCCCTAGGACAGTAGAATGTAATTGTTGGGGTTGTCCCTAGGACAGTAGAATGTAATTGTTGGGGTTGTCCCTAGGACAGTAGAATGTAATTGTTGGGGTTGTCCTTAGGACAGTAGAATGTAATTGTTGGGGTTGTCCTTAGGACAGTAGAATGTAATTGTTGGGGTTGTCCCTAGGACAGTAGAATGTAATTGTTGGGGTTGTCCCTAGGACAGTAGAATGTAATTGTTGGGGTTGTCCCTAGGACAGTAGAATGTAATTGTTGGGGTTGTCCTTAGGACAGTAGAATGTAATTGTTGGGGTTGTCCCTAGGACAGTAGAATGTAATTGTTGGGGTTGTCCCTAGGACAGTAGAATGTAATTGTTGGGGTTGTCCTTAGGACAGTAGAATGTAATTGTTGGGTTGTCCCTAGGACAGTAGAATGTAATTGTTGGGGTTGTCCTTAGGACAGTAGAATGTAATTGTTGGGGTTGTCCCTAGGACAGTAGAATGTAATTGTTGGGGTTGTCCCTAGGACAGTAGAATGTAATTGTTGGGGTTGTCCCTAGGACAGTAGAATGTAATTGTTGGGGTTGTCCCTAGGACAGTAGAATGTAATTGTTGGGGTTGTCCCTAGGACAGTAGAATGTAATTGTTGGGGTTGTCCCTAGGACAGTAGAATGTAATTGTTGGGGTTGTCCCTAGGACAGTAGAATGTAATTGTTGGGGTTGTCCCTAGGACAGTAGAATGTAATTGTTGGGGTTGTCCTTAGGACAGTAGAATGTAATTGTTGGGGTTGTCCCTAGGACAGTAGAATGTAATTGTTGGGGTTGTCCCTAGGACAGTAGAATGTAATTGTTGGGGTTGTCCCTAGGACAGTAGAATGTAATTGTTGGGGTTGTCCCTAGGACAGTAGAATGTAATTGTTGGGGTTGTCCTTAGGACAGTAGAATGTAATTGTTGGGGTTGTCCCTAGGACAGTAGAATGTAATTGTTGGGGTTGTCCCTAGGACAGTAGAATGTAATTGTTGGGGTTGTCCCTAGGACAGTAGAATGTAATTGTTGGGGTTGTCCCTAGGACAGTAGAATGTAATTGTTGGGGTTGTCCTTAGGACAGTAGAATGTAATTGTTGGGGTTGTCCCTAGGACAGTAGAATGTAATTGTTGGGGTTGTCCTTAGGACAGTAGAATGTAATTGTTGGGGTTGTCCCTAGGACAGTAGAATGTAATTGTTGGGGTTGTCCCTAGGACAGTAGAATGTAATTGTTGGGGTTGTCCTTAGGACAGTAGAATGTAATTGTTGGGGTTGTCCCTAGGACAGTAGAATGTAATTGTTGGGGTTGTCCCTAGGACAGTAGAATGTAATTGTTGGGGTTGTCCTTAGGACAGTAGAATGTAATTGTTGGGGTTGTCCCTAGGACAGTAGAATGTAATTGTTGGGGTTGTCCTTAGGACAGTAGAATGTAATTGTTGGGGTTGTCCCTAGGACAGTAGAATGTAATTGTTGGGGTTGTCCCTAGGACAGTAGAATGTAATTGTTGGGGTTGTCCTTAGGACAGTAGAATGTAATTGTTGGGGTTGTCCCTAGGACAGTAGAATGTAATTGTTGGGGTTGTCCTTAGGACAGTAGAATGTAATTGTTGGGGTTGTCCCTAGGACAGTAGAATGTAATTGTTGGGGTTGTCCCTAGGACAGTAGAATGTAATTGTTGGGGTTGTCCCTAGGACAGTAGAATGTAATTGTTGGGGTTGTCCCTAGGACAGTAGAATGTAATTGTTGGGGTTGTCCTTAGGACAGTAGAATGTAATTGTTGGGGTTGTCCCTAGGACAGTAGAATGTAATTGTTGGGGTTGTCCCTAGGACAGTAGAATGTAATTGTTGGGGTTGTCCCTAGGACAGTAGAATATAATTGTTGGGGTTGTCCTTAAGACAGTAGAATGTAATTGTTGGGGTTGTCCCTAGGACAGTAGAATGTAATTGTTGGGGTTGTCCCTAGGACAGTAGAATTTTATTGTTGGGGTTCTCCTTAGGACAGTAGATTGTAATTGTTGGGGTTGTCCTTATGACAGTAGAATGTAATTGTTGGGTTGTCCCTAGGACAGTAGAATGTAATTGTTGGGGTTGTCCCTAGGACAGTAGAATGTAATTGTTGGGGTTGTCCCTAGGACAGTAGAATGTAATTGTTGGGGTTGTCCCTAGGACAGTAGAATGTAATTGTTGGGGTTGTCCTTAGGACAGTAGAATGTAATTGTTGGGGTTGTCCCTAGGACAGTAGAATGTAATTGTTGGGGTTGTCCCTAGGACAGTAGAATGTAATTGTTGGGGTTGTCCCTAGGACAGTAGAATGTAATTGTTGGGGTTGTCCCTAGGACAGTAGAATGTAATTGTTGGGGTTGTCCCTAGGACAGTAGAATGTAATTGTTGGGGTTGTCCCTAGGACAGTAGAATGTAATTGTTGGGGTTGTCCCTAGGACAGTAGAATGTAATTGTTGGGGTTGTCCCTAGGACAGTAGAATGTAATTGTTGGGGTTGTCCTTAGGACAGTAGAATGTAATTGTTGGGGTTGTCCCTAGGACAGTAGAATGTAATTGTTGGGGTTGTCCCTAGGACAGTAGAATGTAATTGTTGGGGTTGTCCCTAGGACAGTAGAATGTAATTGTTGGGGTTGTCCCTAGGACAGTAGAATGTAATTGTTGGGGTTGTCCTTAGGACAGTAGAATGTAATTGTTGGGGTTGTCCCTAGGACAGTAGAATGTAATTGTTGGGGTTGTCCCTAGGACAGTAGAATGTAATTGTTGGGGTTGTCCTTAGGACAGTAGAATGTAATTGTTGGGGTTGTCCCTAGGACAGTAGAATGTAATTGTTGGGGTTGTCCCTAGGACAGTAGAATGTAATTGTTGGGGTTGTCCCTAGGACAGTAGAATGTAATTGTTGGGGTTGTCCCTAGGACAGTAGAATGTAATTGTTGGGGTTGTCCTTAGGACAGTAGAATGTAATTGTTGGGGTTGTCCTTAGGACAGTAGAATGTAATTGTTGGGGTTGTCCCTAGGACAGTAGAATGTAATTGTTGGGGTTGTCCCTAGGACAGTAGAATGTAATTGTTGGGGTTGTCCTTAGGACAGTAGAATGTAATTGTTGGGGTTGTCCTTAGGACAGTAGAATGTAATTGTTGGGGTTGTCCCTAGGACAGTAGAATGTAATTGTTGGGGTTGTCCCTAGGACAGTAGAATGTAATTGTTGGGGTTGTCCCTAGGACAGTAGAATGTAATTGTTGGGGTTGTCCCTAGGACAGTAGAATGTAATTGTTGGGGTTGTCCCTAGGACAGTAGAATGTAATTGTTGGGGTTGTCCCTAGGACAGTAGAATGTAATTGTTGGGGTTGTCCTTAGGACAGTAGAATGTAATTGTTGGGGTTGTCCTTAGGACAGTAGAATGTAATTGTTGGGGTTGTCCCTAGGACAGTAGAATGTAATTGTTGGGGTTGTCCCTAGGACAGTAGAATGTAATTGTTGGGGTTGTCCCTAGGACAGTAGAATGTAATTGTTGGGGTTGTCCCTAGGACAGTAGAATGTAATTGTTGGGGTTGTCCTTAGGACAGTAGAATGTAATTGTTGGGGTTGTCCTTAGGACAGTAGAATGTAATTGTTGGGGTTGTCCCTAGGACAGTAGAATGTAATTGTTGGGGTTGTCCCTAGGACAGTAGAATGTAATTGTTGGGGTTGTCCCTAGGACAGTAGAATGTAATTGTTGGGGTTGTCCTTAGGACAGTAGAATGTAATTGTTGGGGTTGTCCCTAGGACAGTAGAATGTAATTGTTGGGGTTGTCCCTAGGACAGTAGAATGTAATTGTTGGGGTTGTCCCTAGGACAGTAGAATGTAATTGTTGGGGTTGTCCCTAGGACAGTAGAATGTAATTGTTGGGGTTGTCCCTAGGACAGTAGAATGTAATTGTTGGGGTTGTCCTTAGGACAGTAGAATGTAATTGTTGGGGTTGTCCCTAGGACAGTAGAATGTAATTGTTGGGGTTGTCCCTAGGACAGTAGAATGTAATTGTTGGGGTTGTCCTTAGGACAGTAGAATGTAATTGTTGGGGTTGTCCCTAGGACAGTAGAATGTAATTGTTGGGGTTGTCCCTAGGACAGTAGAATGTAATTGTTGGGGTTGTCCCTAGGACAGTAGAATGTAATTGTTGGGGTTGTCCCTAGGACAGTAGAATGTAATTGTTGGGGTTGTCCCTAGGACAGTAGAATGTAATTGTTGGGGTTGTCCCTAGGACAGTAGAATGTAATTGTTGGGGTTGTCCCTAGGACAGTAGAATGTAATTGTTGGGGTTGTCCTTAGGACAGTAGAATGTAATTGTTGGGGTTGTCCTTAGGACAGTAGAATGTAATTGTTGGGGTTGTCCCTAGGACAGTAGAATGTAATTGTTGGGGTTGTCCTTAGGACAGTAGAATGTAATTGTTGGGGTTGTCCCTAGGACAGTAGAATGTAATTGTTGGGGTTGTCCTTAGGACAGTAGAATGTAATTGTTGGGGTTGTCCCTAGGACAGTAGAATGTAATTGTTGGGGTTGTCCCTAGGACAGTAGAATGTAATTGTTGGGGTTGTCCCTAGGACAGTAGAATGTAATTGTTGGGGTTGTCCCTAGGACAGTAGAATGTAATTGTTGGGGTTGTCCCTAGGACAGTAGAATGTAATTGTTGGGGTTGTCCCTAGGACAGTAGAATGTAATTGTTGGGGTTGTCCCTAGGACAGTAGAATGTAATTGTTGGGGTTGTCCCTAGGACAGTAGAATGTAATTGTTGGGGTTGTCCTTAGGACAGTAGAATGTAATTGTTGGGGTTGTCCCTAGGACAGTAGAATGTAATTGTTGGGGTTGTCCCAAGGACAGTAGAATGTAATTGTTGGGGTTGTCCTTAGGACAGTAGAATGTAATTGTTGGGGTTGTCCCTAGGACAGTAGAATGTAATTGTTGGGGTTGTCCCTAGGACAGTAGAATGTAATTGTTGGGGTTGTCCCTAGGACAGTAGAATGTAATTGTTGGGGTTGTCCCTAGGACAGTAGAATGTAATTGTTGGGGTTGTCCTTAGGACAGTAGAATGTAATTGTTGGGGTTGTCCCTAGGACAGTAGAATGTAATTGTTGGGGTTGTCCCTAGGACAGTAGAATGTAATTGTTGGGGTTTCCTTAGGACAGAATGATGTAATTGTTGGGGTTGTCCTTAGGACAGTAGAATGTAATTGTTGGGTTGTCTCTAGGACAGTAGAATGAAATTGCTGGGGTTGGCCCTAGGACCAGTAGAATGTAATTGTTGGGTTGTCCCTAGGACAGTAGATTGTAATTGTTGGGGTTGTCCCTAGGACAGTAGAATGTAATTGTTGGGGTTGTCCTTAGTTCAGTAGAATCTAATTGTTGGGGTTGTCCCTTGGACAGTGGAATGCAATTGTTGGGTTTGTCCCTTGGACAGTAGAATGTAATTTTTGGGGGTTATCCTTAGTACAGTAGAATGTAATTGTTGGGTTGTCCCTAGGACAGTAGAATGTAATTTTTGGGGTTGTCCCTAGGACAGTACGATGCAATTGTTGGGGTTGTCCCTAGGACAGTAGAATTTAATTGTTGGGGTTGTCCCTAGGACAGTAGAATTTAATTGTTGGGGTTGTCTTTAGGACAGTAGAATGTAATTGTTGCGGTTGTCCCTAGGCCAGTAGAATGTAATTGTTGGGGTTGTCCCTAGGACAGTAGAATTTAATTGTTGGGGTTGTCTTTAGGACAGTAGATTGTAATTGTTGGGGTTGTCCTTATGACAGTAGATTGTAATTGTTGGGGTTGTCCCTAGGACAGTAGAATGTAATTGTTGGGGTTGTCCCTAGGACAGTAGAATGTAATTGTTGGGGTTGTCCCTAGGACCGTAAAATATAACTGTTGGGGTTGTCCCTAGGACAGTAGAATGTAATTGTTCGGGTTGTCCCTAGGACAGTAGAATGTAATTGTTGGGGTTGTCCCTAGGACAGTAGAATGTAATTGTTGGGGTTGTCCTTAGGACAGTAGAATGTAATTGTTGGGGTTGTCCCTAGGACAGTAGAATGTAATTGTTGGGGTTGTCCCTAGGACAGTAGAATGTAATTGTTGGGGTTGTCCCTACGAGAGTAGAATTTAATTGTTGGGGTTGTCCCTAGGACAGTAGAATGTAATTGTTGGGGTTGTCCCTAGGACAGTAGAATGTAATTGTTGGGGTTGTCCCTAGGACAGTAGAATGTAATTGTTGGGGTTGTCCTTAGGACAGTAGAATGTAATTGTTGGGGTTGTCCCTAGGACAGTAGAATGTAACTGTTGGGGTTGTCCCTAGGACAGTAGAATGTAATTGTTGGGGTTGTCCCTAGGACAGTAGAATGTAATTGTTGGGGTTGTCCCTAGGACAGTAGAATGTAATTGTTGGGGTTGTCCCTAGGACAGTAGAATGTAATTGTTGGGGTTGTCCCTAGGACAGTAGAATGTAATTGTTGGGGTTGTCCCTAGGACAGTAGAATGTAATTGTTGGGGTTGTCCCTAGGACAGTAGAATGTAATTGTTGGGGTTGTCCTTAGGACAGTAGAATGTAATTGTTGGGTTGTCCCTAGGACAGTAGAATGTAATTGTTGGGGTTGTCCCTAGGACAGTAGAATGTAATTGTTGGGGTTGTCCTTAGGACAGTAGAATGTAATTGTTGGGGTTGTCCTTAGGACAGTAGAATGTAATTGTTGGGGTTGTCCCTAGGACAGTAGAATGTAATTGTTGGGGTTGTCCCTAGGACAGTAGAATGTAATTGTTGGGGTTGTCCCTAGGACAGTAGAATGTAATTGTTGGGGTTGTCCTTAGGACAGTAGAATGTAATTGTTGGGGTTGTCCCTAGGACAGTAGAATGTAATTGTTGGGGTTGTCCCTAGGACAGTAGAATGTAATTGTTGGGTTGTCCCTAGGACAGTAGAATGTAATTGTTGGGGTTGTCCTTAGGACAGTAGAATGTAATTGTTGGGGTTGTCCCTAGGACAGTAGAATGTAATTGTTGGGGTTGTCCCTAGGACAGTAGAATGTAATTGTTGGGGTTGTCCCTAGGACAGTAGAATGTAATTGTTGGGGTTGTCCCTAGGACAGTAGAATGTAATTGTTGGGGTTGTCCCTAGGACAGTAGAATGTAATTGTTGGGGTTGTCCCTAGGACAGTAGAATGCAATTGTTTGGGTTGTCCCTAGGACAGTAGAATGTAATTGCTGGGGTTGTCCTTAGGACAGTAGAATGTAATTGTTGGGGTTGTCCCTAGGACAGTAGAATGTAATTGTTGGGGTTGTCCCTAGGACAGTAGAATGTAATTGTTGGGGTTGTCCCTAGGACAGTAGAATGTAATTGTTGGGGTTGTCCCTAGGACAGTAGAATGTAATTGTTGGGGTTGTCCCTAGGACAGTAGAATGTAATTGTTGGGGTTGTCCCTAGGACAGTAGAATGTAATTGTTGGGGTTGTCCTTAGGACAGTAGAATGTAATTGTTGGGGTTGTCCCTAGGACAGTAGAATGTAATTGTTGGGGTTGTCCCTAGGACAGTAGAATGTAATTGTTGGGGTTGTCCTTAGGACAGTAGAATGTAATTGTTGGGGTTGTCCCTAGGACAGTAGAATGTAATTGTTGGGGTTGTCCCTAGGACAGTAGAATGTAATTGTTGGGGTTGTCCTTAGGACAGTAGAATGTAATTGTTGGGGTTGTCCCTAGGACAGTAGAATGTAATTGTTGGGGTTGTCCCTAGGACAGTAGAATGTAATTGTTGGGGTTGTCCCTAGGACAGTAGAATGTAATTGTTGGGGTTGTCCCTAGGACAGTAGAATGTAATTGTTGGGGTTGTCCCTAGGACAGTAGAATGTAATTGTTGGGGTTGTCCTTAGGACAGTAGAATGTAATTGTTGGGGTTGTCCTTAGGACAGTAGAATGTAATTGTTGGGGTTGTCCCTAGGACAGTAGAATGTAATTGTTGGGGTTGTCCCTAGGACAGTAGAATGTAATTGTTGGGGTTGTCCTTAGGACAGTAGAATGTAATTGTTGGGGTTGTCCCTAGGACAGTAGAATGTAATTGTTGGGGTTGTCCCTAGGACAGTAGAATGTAATTGTTGGGGTTGTCCCTAGGACAGTAGAATGTAATTGTTGGGGTTGTCCTTAGGACAGTAGAATGTAATTGTTGGGGTTGTCCCTAGGACAGTAGAATGTAATTGTTGGGGTTGTCCCTTGGACAGTAGAATGTAATTGTTGGGGTTGTCCCTAGGACAGTAGAATGTAATTGTTGGGGTTGTCCCTAGGACAGTAGAATGTAATTGTTGGGGTTGTCCCTAGGACAGTAGAATGTAATTGTTGGGGTTGTCCTTAGGACAGTAGAATGTAATTGTTGGGGTTGTCCCTAGGACAGTAGAATGTAATTGTTGGGGTTGTCCCTAGGACAGTAGAATGTAATTGTTGGGGTTGTCCCTAGGACAGTAGAATGTAATTGTTGGGGTTGTCCCTAGGACAGTAGAATGTAATTGTTGGGGTTGTCCCTAGGACAGTAGAATGTAATTGTTGGGGTTGTCCTTAGGACAGTAGAATGTAATTGTTGGGGTTGTCCCTAGGACAGTAGAATGTAATTGTTGGGGTTGTCCCTAGGACAGTAGAATGTAATTGTTGGGTTGTCCCTAGGACAGTAGAATGTAATTGTTGGGGTTGTCCCTAGGACAGTAGAATGTAATTGTTGGGGTTGTCCTTAGGACAGTAGAATGTAATTGTTGGGGTTGTCCCTAGGACAGTAGAATGTAATTGTTGGGGTTGTCCCTAGGACAGTAGAATGTAATTGTTGGGGTTGTCCCTAGGACAGTAGAATGTAATTGTTGGGGTTGTCCCTAGGACAGTAGAATGTAATTGTTGGGGTTGTCCCTAGGACAGTAGAATGTAATTGTTGGGGTTGTCCCTAGGACAGTAGAATGTAATTGTTGGGGTTGTCCTTAGGACAGTAGAATGTAATTGTTGGGGTTGTCCCTAGGACAGTAGAATGTAATTGTTGGGGTTGTCCTTAGGACAGTAGAATGTAATTGTTGTGGTTGTCCCTAGGACAGTAGAATGTAATTGTTGGGGTTGTCCCTAGGACAGTAGAATGTAATTGTTGGGGTTGTCCCTAGGACAGTAGAATGTAATTGTTGGGGTTGTCCCTAGGACAGTAGAATGTAATTGTTGGGGTTGTCCCTTGGACAGTAGAATGTAATTGTTGCAGTTGTCCTTAGGACAGATGAATGTAATTTTTGGGGTTGTCCCTAGGGCAGTAGAATGTAATAGTTGGGGTTGTCCCTAGGACAGTAGAATGTAATTGTTGGGGTTGTCCCTAGGACAGTAGAATGTAATTGTTGGGGTTGTCCCTAGGACAGTAGAATGTAATTGTTGGGGTTGTCCCTAGGACAGTAGAATGTAATTGTTGGGGTTGTCCCTAGGACAGTAGAATGTAATTGTTGGGGTTGTCCCTAGGAGAGTAGAATGTAATTGTTGGGGTTGTCCCTAGGACAGTAGAATGTAATTGTTGGGGTTGTCCTTAGGACAGTAGAATGTAATTGTTGGGGTTGTCCCTAGGACAGTAGAATGTAATTGTTGGGGTTGTCCTTAGGACAGTAGAATGTAATTGTTGGGGTTGTCCCTAGGACAGTAGAATGTAATTGTTGGGGTTGTCCCTAGGACAGTAGAATGTAATTGTTGGGGTTGTCCCTAGGACAGTAGAATGTAATTGTTGGGGTTGTCCCTAGGACAGTAGAATGTAATTGTTGGGGTTGTCCCTAGGACAGTAGAATGTAATTGTTGGGGTTGTCCTTAGGACAGTAGAATGTAATTGTTGGGGTTGTCCCTAGGACAGTAGAATGTAATTGTTGGGGTTGTCCCTAGGACAGTAGAATGTAATTGTTGGGGTTGTCCTTAGGACAGTAGAATGTAATTGTTGGGGTTGTCCCTAGGACAGTAGAATGTAATTGTTGGGGTTGTCCCTAGGACAGTATAATGTAATTGTTGGGGTTGTCCCTAGGACAGTAGAATGTAATTGTTGGGGTTGTCCCTAGGACAGTAGAATGTAATTGTTGGGGTTGTCCCTAGGACAGTAGAATGTAATTGTTGGGGTTGTCCCTAGGACAGTAGAATGTAATTGTTGGGGTTGTCCTTAGGACAGTAGAATGTAATTGTTGGGGTTGTCCCTAGGACAGTAGAATGTAATTGTTGGGGTTGTCCCTAGGACAGTAGAATGTAATTGTTGGGGTTGTCCCTAGGACAGTAGAATGTAATTGTTGGGGTTGTCCCTAGGACAGTAGAATGTAATTGTTGGGGTTGTCCCTAGGACAGTAGAATGTAATTGTTGGGGTTGTCCTTAGGACAGTAGAATGTAATTGTTGGGGTTGTCCCTAGGACAGTAGAATGTAATTTTTGGGGATGTCCCTAGGACAGTAGAATGTAATTGTTGGGGTTGTCCTTAGGACAGTAGAATGTAATTGTTGGGGTTGTCTCTAGGACAGTAGAATGTAATTGTTGGGGTTGTCCCTAGGACAGTAGAATGTAATTGTTGGGGTTGTCCCTAGGACAGTAGAATGTAATTGTTGGGGTTGACCCTAGGACAGTAGAATGTAATTGTTGGGGTTGTCCCTAGGACAGTAGAATGTAATTGTTGGGGTTGTCCCTAGGACAGTAGAATGTAATTGTTGGGGTTGTCCCTAGGACAGTAGAATGTAATTGTTGGGGTTGTCCTTAGGACAGTAGAATGTAATTGTTGGGGTTGTCCCTAGGACAGTAGAATGTAATTGTTGGGGTTGTCCCTAGGACAGTAGAATGTAATTGTTGGGGTTGTCCTTAGGACAGTAGAATGTAATTGTTGGGGTTGTCCCTAGGACAGTAGAATGTAATTGTTGGGGTTGTCCCTAGGACAGTAGAATGTAATTGTTGGGGTTGTCCTTAGGACAGTAGAATGTAATTGTTGGGGTTGTCCCTAGGACAGTAGAATGTAATTGTTGGGGTTGTCCCTAGGACAGTAGAATGTAATTGTTGGGGTTGTCCCTAGGACAGTAGAATGTAATTGTTGGGGTTGTCCCTAGGACAGTAGAATGTAATTGTTGGGGTTGTCCTTAGGACAGTAGAATGTAATTGTTGGGGTTGTCCCTAGGACAGTAGAATGTAATTGTTGGGGTTGTCCCTAGGACAGTAGAATGTAATTGTTGGGGTTGTCCCTAGGACAGTAGAATGTAATTGTTGGGGTTGTCCTTAGGACAGTAGAATGTAATTGTTGGGGTTGTCCCTAGGACAGTAGAATGTAATTGTTGGGGTTGTCCCTAGGACAGTAGAATGTAATTGTTGGGGTTGTCCCTAGGACAGTAGAATGTAATTGTTGGGGTTGTCCTTAGGACAGTAGAATGTAATTGTTGGGGTTGTCCCTAGGACAGTAGAATGTAATTGTTGGGGTTGTCCCTAGGACAGTAGAATGTAATTGTTGGGGTTGTCCCTAGGACAGTAGAATGTAATTGTTGGGGTTGTCCTTAGGACAGTAGAATGTAATTGTTGGGGTTGTCCCTAGGACAGTAGAATGTAATTGTTGGGGTTGTCCTTAGGACAGTAGAATGTAATTGTTGGGGTTGTCCCTAGGACAGTAGAATGTAATTGTTGGGGTTGTCCTTAGGACAGTAGAATGTAATTGTTGGGGTTGTCCCTAGGACAGTAGAATGTAATTGTTGGGGTTGTCCCTAGGACAGTAGAATGTAATTGTTGGGGTTGTCCTTAGGACAGTAGAATGTAATTGTTGGGTTGTCCCTAGGACAGTAGAATGTAATTGTTGGGGTTGTCCCTAGGACAGTAGAATGTAATTGTTGGGGTTGTCCCTAGGACAGTAGAATGTAATTGTTGGGGTTGTCCCTAGGACAGTGGAATGTAATTGTTGGGGTTGTCCCTAGGACAGTAGAATGTAATTGTTGGGGTTGTCCCTAGGACAGTAGAATGTAATTGTTGGGGTTGTCCTTAGGACAGTAGAATGTAATTGTTGGGTTGTCCCTAGGACAGTAGAATGTAATTGTTGGGGTTGTCCCTAGGACAGTAGAATGTAATTGTTGGGGTTGTCCCTAGGACAGTAGAATGTAATTGTTGGGGTTGTCCCTAGGACAGTAGAATGTAATTGTTGGGTTGTCCCTAGGACAGTAGAATGTAATTGTTGGGGTTGTCCCTAGGACAGTAGAATGTAATTGTTGGGGTTGTCCCTAGAACAGTAGAATGTAGTTGTTGGGGTTGTCCCTAGGACAGTAGAATGTAATTGTTGGGGTTGTCCCTAGGACAGTAGAATGTAATTGTTGGGGTTGTCCTTAGGACAGTAGAATGTAATTGTTGGGGTTGTCCTTAGGACAGTAGAATGTAATTGTTGGGGTTGTCCCTAGGACAGTAGAATGTAATTGTTGGGGTTGTCCCTAGGACAGTAGAATGTAATTGTTGGGGTTGTCCCTAGGACAGTATAATGTAATTGTTGGGGTTGTCCCTAGGACAGTAGAATGTAATTGTTGGGGTTGTCCCTAGGACAGTAGAATGTAATTGTTGGGGTTGTCCTTAGGACAGTAGAATATAATTGTTGTGGTTGTCCCTAGGACAGTAGAATGTAATTGTTGGGGTTGTCCCTTGGACAGTAGAATGTAATTGTTGGGGTTGTCCCTAGGACAGTAGAATGTAATTGTTGGGGTTGTCCCTAGGACAGTAGAATGTAATTGTTGGGGTTGTCCCTAGGACAGTAGAATGTAATTGTTGGGGTTGTCCCTTGAACAGTAGAATGTAATTGTTGCAGTTGTCCTTAGGACAGATGAATGTAATTTTTGGGGTTGTCCCTAGGGCAGTAGAATGTAATTGTTGGGGTTGTCCCTAGGACAGTAGAATGTAATTGTTGGGGTTGTCCCTAGGACAGTAGAATGTAATTGTTGGGGTTGTCCCTAGGACAGTAGAATGTAATTGTTGGGGTTGTCCCTAGGACAGTAGAATGTAATTGTTGGGGTTGTCCTTAGGACAGTAGAATGTAATTGTTGGGGTTGTCCCTAGGACAGTAGAATGTAATTGTTGGGGTTGTCCCTAGGACAGTAGAATGTAATTGTTGGGGTTGTCCCTAGGACAGTAGAATGTAATTGTTGGGGTTGTCCCTAGGACAGTAGAATGTAATTGTTGGGGTTGTCCCTAGGACAGTAGAATGTAATTGTTGGGGTTGTCCTTAGGACAGTAGAATGTAATTGTTGGGGTTGTCCCTAGGACAGTAGAATGTAATTGTTGGGGTTGTCCTTAGGACAGTAGAATGTAATTGTTGGGGTTGTCCCTAGGACAGTAGAATGTAATTGTTGGGGTTGTCCCTAGGACAGTAGAATGTAATTGTTGGGGTTGTCCCTAGGACAGTAGAATGTAATTGTTGGGGTTGTCCCTAGGACAGTAGAATGTAATTGTTGGGGTTGTCCCTAGGACAGTAGAATGTAATTGTTGGGGTTGTCCCTAGGACAGTAGAATGTAATTGTTGGGGTTGTCCCTAGGACAGTAGAATGTAATTGTTGGGGTTGTCCCTAGGACAGTAGAATGTAATTGTTGGGGTTGTCCCTAGGACAGTAGAATGTAATTGTTGGGGTTGTCCCTAGGACAGTAGAATGTAATTGTTGGGGTTGTCCCTAGGACAGTAGAATGTAATTGTTGGGGTTGTCCCTAGGACAGTAGAATGTAATTGTTGGGGTTGTCCTTAGGACAGTAGAATGTAATTGTTGGGGTTGTCCTTAGGACAGTAGAATGTAATTGTTGGGGTTGTCCCTAGGACAGTAGAATGTAATTGTTGGGGTTGTCCCTAGGACAGTAGAATGTAATTGTTGGCATTGCCCTAGGACAGTAGAATGTAATTGTTGGGGTTGTCCCTAGGACAGTAGAATGTAATTGTTGGGGTTGTCCTTAGGACAGTAGAATGTAATTGTTGGGGTTGTCCCTAGGACAGTAGAATGTAATTGTTGGGGTTGTCCATAGGACAGTAGAATGTAACTGTTGGGGTTGTGCCTAGGACAGTAGAATGTAATTGTTGGGGTTGTCCTTAGGACAGTAGAATGTAATTGTTGGGGTTATGCCTAGGACAGTAGAATGTAATTGCTGGGGTTGGCCCTAGGACCAGTAGAATGTAATTGTTGGGTTGTGCCTAGGTCAGTAGATTGTAATTGTTGGGGTTGTCCCTAGGACAGTTGAATGTAATTGTTGGGGTTGTCCTTAGGACAGTAGAATGTAATTGTTGGGGTTGTCCTTAGGACAGTAGAATTTAATTGTTGGGGTTGTCCCTAGGACAGTAGAATGTAATTGTTGGGGTTGTCACTAGGACAGTAGAATGTAATTGTTGGGGTTGTCCCTAGGACAGTAGAATGTAATTGTTGGGGTTGTCCCTAGGACAGTAGAATGTAATTGTTGGGGTTGTCCTTAGGACAGTAGAATGTAATTGTTGGGGTTGTCCTTAGGACAGTAGAATGTAATTGTTGGGGTTGTCCCTAGGGCAGTAGAATGTAATTTTTGGGGTTGTCCCTTGGACAGTAGAATGTAATTGTTGGGGTTGTCCCTAGGAGAGTAGAATTTAATTGTTGGGGTTGTCCCTAGGAGAGTAGAATGTAATTGTTGGGGTTTTCCTTAGGACAGTAGAATGTAATTGTTGGGGTTGTCCTTAGGACAGTAGAATGTAATTGTTGGGGTTGTCCCTAGGACAGTAGAATGTAATTGTTGGGGTTGTCCTTAGGACAGTAGAATGTAATTGTTGGGGTTGTCCCTAGGACAGTAGAATGTAATTGTTGGGGTTGTCCCTAGGACAGTAGAATGTAATTGTTGGGGTTGTCCCTAGGACAGTAGAATGTAATTGTTGGGGTTGTCCTTAGGACAGTAGAATGTAATTGTTGGGGTTGTCCCTAGGACAGTAGAATGTAATTGTTGGGGTTGTCCCTAGGACAGTAGAATGTAATTGTTGGGCTTGTCCCTAGGACAGTAGAATGTAATTGTTGGGGTTGTCCTTAGGACAGTAGAATGTAATTGTTGGGGTTGTCCTTAGGACAGTAGAATGTAATTGTTGGGGTTGTCCCTAGGACAGTAGAATGTAATTGTTGGGGTTGTCCCTAGGACAGTAGAATGTAATTGTTGGCATTGCCCTAGGACAGTAGAATGTAATTGTTGGGGTTGTCCCTAGGAAAGTAGAATGTAATTGTTGGGGTTGTCCCTAGGACAGTAGAATGTAATTGTTGGGGTTGTCCTTAGGACAGTAGAATGTAATTGTTGGGGTTGTCCCTAGGACAGTAGAATGTAATTGTTGGGGTTGTCCCTAGGACAGTAGAATGTAATTGTTGGGTTGTCCTTAGGACAGTAGAATGTAATTGTTGGGGTTGTCCCTAGGACAGTAGAATGTAATTGTTGGGGTTGTCCCTAGGACAGTAGAATGTAATTGTTGGGGTTGTCCCTAGGACAGTAGAATGTAATTGTTGGGGTTGTCCCTAGGACAGTAGAATGTAATTGTTGGGGTTGTCCCTAGGACAGTAGAATGTAATTGTTGGGGTTGTCCCTAGGACAGTAGAATGTAATTGTTGGGGTTGTCCTTAGGACAGTAGAATGTAATTGTTGGGGTTGTCCTTAGGACAGTAGAATGTAATTGTTGGGGTTGTCCCTAGGACAGTAGAATGTAATTGTTGGGGTTGTCCCTAGGACAGTAGAATGTAATTGTTGGGGTTGTCCCTAGGACAGTAGAATGTAATTGTTGGGGTTGTCCCTAGGACAGTAGAATGTAATTGTTGGGGTTGTCCTTAGGACAGTAGAATGTAATTGTTGGGGTTGTCCCTAGGACAGTAGAATGTAATTTTTGGGGTTATCCCTAGGACAGTACGATGTAATTGTTGGGGTTGTCCCTAGGACAGTAGAATTTTATTGTTGGGGTTCTCCTTAGGACAGTAGATTGTAATTGTTGGGGTTGTCCCTAGGACAGTAGAATGTAATTGTTGGGTTGTCCCTAGGACAGTAGAATGTAATTGTTGGGGTTGTCCTTAGGACAGTAGAATGTAATTGTTGGGGTTGTCCCTAGGACAGTAGAATGTAATTGTTGGGGTTGTCCCTAGGACAGTAGAATGTAATTGTTGGGGTTGTCCCTAGGACAGTAGAATGTAATTGTTGGGGTTGTCCCTAGGACAGTAGAATGTAATTGTTGGGGTTGTCCTTAGGACAGTAGAATGTAATTGTTGGGGTTGTCCCTAGGACAGTAGAATGTAATTGTTGGGGTTGTCCCTAGGACAGTAGAATGTAATTGTTGGGGTTGTCCTTAGGACAGTAGAATGTAATTGTTGGGGTTGTCCCTAGGACAGTAGAATGTAATTGTTGGGGTTGTCCCTAGGACAGTAGAATGTAATTGTTGGGGTTGTCCCTAGGACAGTAGAATGTAATTGTTGGGGTTGTCCCTAGGACAGTAGAATGTAATTGTTGGGGTTGTCCCTAGGACAGTAGAATGTAATTGTTGGGGTTGTCCTTAGGACAGTAGAATGTAATTGTTGGGGTTGTCCCTAGGACAGTAGAATGTAATTGTTGGGGTTGTCCCTAGGACAGTAGAATGTAATTGTTGGGGTTGTCCCTAGGACAGTAGAATGTAATTGTTGGGGTTGTCCCTAGGACAGTAGAATGTAATTGTTGGGGTTGTCCCTAGGACAGTAGAATGTAATTGTTGGGGTTGTCCCTAGGACAGTAGAATGTAATTGTTGGGGTTGTCCTTAGGACAGTAGAATGTAATTGTTGGGGTTGTCCCTAGGACAGTAGAATGTAATTGTTGGGGTTGTCCCTAGGACAGTAGAATGTAATTGTTGGGGTTGTCCCTAGGACAGTAGAATGTAATTGTTGGGGTTGTCCCTAGGACAGTAGAATGTAATTGTTGGGGTTGTCCCTAGGACAGTAGAATGTAATTGTTGGGGTTGTCCCTAGGACAGTAGAATGTAATTGTTGGGGTTGTCCCTAGGACAGTAGAAAGTAATTGTTGGGGTTCTCCATAGGACAGTAGAATGTAACTGTTGGGGTTGTCCTTAGAACAGTAGAATGTAATTGTTGGGTTGTCCTTAGGACAGTAGAATGTAATTGTTGGGGTTGTCCCTAGGACAGTAGAATGTAATTGTTGGGGTTGTCCCTAGGACAGTAGAATGTAATTGTTGGGGTTGTCCCTAGGACAGTAGAATGTAATTGTTGGGGTTGTCCCTAGGACAGTAGAATGTAATTGTTGGGGTTGTCCCTAGGACAGTAGAATGTAATTGTTGGGGTTGTCCCTAGGACAGTAGAATGTAATTGTTGGGGTTGTCCCTAGGACAGTAGAATGTAATTGTTGGGGTTGTCCTTAGGACAGTAGAATGTAATTGTTGGGGTTGTCCCTAGGACAGTAGAATGTAATTGTTGGGGTTGTCCCTAGGACAGTAGAATGTAATTGTTGGGGTTGTCCCTAGGACAGTAGAATGTAATTGTTGGGGTTGTCCTTAGGACAGTAGAATGTAATTGTTGGGGTTGTCCCTAGGACAGTAGAATGTAATTGTTGGGGTTGTCCCTAGGACAGTAGAATGTAATTGTTGGGGTTGTCCCTAGGACAGTAGAATGTAATTGTTGGGGTTGTCCCTAGGACAGTAGAATGTAATTGTTGGGGTTGTCCTTAGGACAGTAGAATGTAATTGTTGGGGTTGTCCCTAGGACAGTAGAATGTAATTGTTGGGGTTGTCCCTAGGACAGTAGAATGTAATTGTTGGGGTTGTCCCTAGGACAGTAGAATGTAATTGTTGGGGTTGTCCTTAGGACAGTAGAATGTAATTGTTGGGGTTGTCCCTAGGACAGTAGAATGTAATTGTTGGGGTTGTCCCTAGGACAGTAGAATGTAATTGTTGGGGTTGTCCCTAGGACAGTAGAATGTAATTGTTGGGGTTGTCCCTAGGACAGTAGAATGTAATTGTTGGGGTTGTCCTTAGGACAGTAGAATGTAATTGTTGGGGTTGTCCCTAGGACAGTAGAATGTAATTGTTGGGGTTGTCCCTAGGACAGTAGAATGTAATTGTTGGGGTTGTCCCTAGGACAGTAGAATGTAATTGTTGGGGTTGTCCTTAGGACAGTAGAATGTAATTGTTGGGGTTGTCCTTAGGACAGTAGAATGTAATTGTTGGGGTTGTCCCTAGGACAGTAGAATGTAATTGTTGGGGTTGTCCCTAGGACAGTAGAATGTAATTGTTGGGGTTGTCCCTAGGACAGTAGAATGTAATTGTTGGGGTTGTCCCTAGGACAGTAGAATGTAATTGTTGGGGTTGTCCCTAGGACAGTAGAATGTAATTGTTGGGGTTGTCCCTAGGACAGTAGAATGTAATTGTTGGGGTTGTCCCTAGGACAGTAGAATGTAATTGTTGGGGTTGTCCTTAGGACAGTAGAATGTAATTGTTGGGGTTGTCCCTAGGACAGTAGAATGTAATTGTTGGGGTTGTCCCTAGGACAGTAGAATGTAATTGTTGGGGTTGTCCCTAGGACAGTAGAATGTAATTGTTGGGGTTGTCCTTAGGACAGTAGAATGTAATTGTTGGGGTTGTCCCTAGGACAGTAGAATGTAATTGTTGGGGTTGTCCTTAGGACAGTAGAATGTAATTGTTGGGGTTGTCCCTAGGACAGTAGAATGTAATTGTTGGGGTTGTCCCTAGGACAGTAGAATGTAATTGTTGGGGTTGTCCCTAGGACAGTAGAATGTAATTGTTGGGGTTGTCCCTAGGACAGTAGAATGTAATTGTTGGGGTTGTCCTTAGGACAGTAGAATGTAATTGTTGGGGTTGTCCCTAGGACAGTAGAATGTAATTGTTGGGGTTGTCCCTTGGACAGTAGAATGTAATTGTTGGGGTTGTCCCTAGGACAGTAGAATGTAATTGTTGGGGTTGTCCCTAGGACAGTAGAATGTAATTGTTGGGGTTGTCCCTAGGACAGTAGAATGTAATTGTTGGGGTTGTCCCTAGGACAGTAGAATGTAATTGTTGGGGTTGTCCCTAGGACAGTAGAATGTAATTGTTGGGGTTGTCCCTAGGACAGTAGAATGTAATTGTTGGGGTTGTCCCTAGGACAGTAGAATGTAATTGTTGGGGTTGTCCTTAGGACAGTAGAATGTAATTGTTGGGGTTGTCCCTAGGACAGTAGAATGTAATTGTTGGGGTTGTCCCTAGGACAGTAGAATGTAATTGTTGGGGTTGTCCCTAGGACAGTAGAATGTAATTGTTGGGGTTGTCCCTAGGACAGTAGAATGTAATTGTTGGGGTTGTCCCTAGGACAGTAGAATGTAATTGTTGGGGTTGTCCCAAGGACAGTAGAATGTAATTGTTGGGGTTGTCCTTAGGACAGTAGAATGTAATTGTTGGGGTTGTCCCTAGGACAGTAGAATGTAATTGTTGGGGTTGTCCCTAGGACAGTAGAATGTAATTGTTGTGGTTGTCCCTAGGACAGTAGAATGTAATTGTTGGGGTTGTCCCTAGGACAGTAGAATATAATTGTTGGGGTTGTCCCTAGGACAGTAGAATGTAATTGTTGGGGTTGTCCCTAGGACAGTAGAATGTAATTGTTGGGGTTGTCCTTAGGACAGTAGAATGTAATTGTTGGGGTTGTCCCTAGGACAGTAGAATGTAATTGTTGGGGTTGTCCCTAGGACAGTAGAATGTAATTGTTGGGGTTGTCCCTAGGACAGTAGAATGTAATTGTTGGGGTTGTCCCTAGGACAGTAGAATGTAATTGTTGGGGTTGTCCCTAGGACAGTAGAATGTAATTGTTGGGGTTGTCCTTAGGACAGTAGAATGTAATTGTTGGGGTTGTCCTTAGGACAGTAGAATGTAATTGTTGGGGTTGTCCCTAGGACAGTAGAATGTAATTGTTGGGGTTGTCCCTAGGACAGTAGAATGTAATTGTTGGGGTTGTCCCTAGGACAGTAGAATGTAATTGTTGGGGTTGTCCTTAGGACAGTAGAATGTAATTGTTGGGGTTGTCCCTAGGACAGTAGAATGTAATTGTTGGGGTTGTCCCTAGGACAGTAGAATGTAATTGTTGGGGTTGTCCCTAGGACAGTAGAATGTAATTGTTGGGGTTGTCCCTAGGACAGTAGAATGTAATTGTTGGGGTTGTCCCTAGGACAGTAGAATGTAATTGTTGGGGTTGTCCCAAGGACAGTAGAATGTAATTGTTGGGGTTGTCCTTAGGACAGTAGAATGTAATTGTTGGGGTTGTCCCTAGGACAGTAGAATGTAATTGTTGGGGTTGTCCCTAGGACAGTAGAATGTAATTGTTGGGGTTGTCCCTAGGACAGTAGAATGTAATTGTTGGGGTTGTCAATAGGACAGTAGAATGTAATTGTTGGGGTTGTCCCTAGGACAGTAGAATGTAATTGTTGGGGTTGTCCCTAGGACAGTAGAATGTAATTGTTGGGGTTGTCCTTAGGACAGTAGAATGTAATTGTTGGGGTTGTCCCTAGGACAGTAGAATGTAATTGTTGGGGTTGTCCCTAGGACAGTAGAATGTAATTGTTGGGGTTGTCCTTAGGACAGTAGAATGTAATTGTTGGGGTTGTCCCTAGGACAGTAGAATGTAATTGTTGGGGTTGTCCTTAGGACAGTAGAATGTAATTGTTGGGGTTGTCCCTAGGACAGTAGAATGTAATTGTTGGGGTTGTCCCTAGGACAGTAGAATGTAATTGTTGGGGTTGTCCCTAGGACAGTAGAATGTAATTGTTGGGGTTGTCCCTAGGACAGTAGAATGTAATTGTTGGGGTTGTCCCTAGGACAGTAGAATGTAATTGTTGGGGTTGTCCTTAGGACAGTAGAATGTAATTGTTGGGGTTGTCCGTAGGACAGTAGAATGTAATTGTAGGGGTTGTCCCTAGGACAGTAGAATGTAATTGTTGGGGTTGTCCCTAGGACAGTAGAATGTAATTGTTGGGGTTGTCCCTAGGACAGTAGAATGTAATTGTTGGGGTTGTCCCTAGGACAGTAGAATGTAATTGTTGGGGTTGTCCCTAGGACAGTAGAATGTAATTGTTGGGGTTGTCCCTAGGACAGTAGAATGTAATTGTTGGGGTTGTCCTTAGGACAGTAGAATGTAATTGTTGGGGTTGTCCCTAGGACAGTAGAATGTAATTGTTGGGGTTGTCCCTAGGACAGTAGAATGTAATTGTTGGGGTTGTCCCTAGGACAGTAGAATGTAATTGTTGGGGTTGTCCCTAGGACAGTAGAATGTAATTGTTGGGGTTGTCCCTAGGACAGTAGAATGTAATTGTTGGGGTTGTCCCTAGGACAGTAGAATGTAATTGTTGGGGTTGTCCTTAGGACAGTAGAATGTAATTGTTGGGGTTGTCCCTAGGACAGTAGAATGTAATTGTTGGGGTTGTCCCTAGGACAGTAGAATGTAATTGTTGGGGTTGTCCTTAGGACAGTAGAATGTAATTGTTGGGGTTGTCCCTAGGACAGTAGAATGTAATTGTTGGGGTTGTCCCTAGGACAGTAGAATGTAATTGTTGGGGTTGTCCCTAGGACAGTAGAATGTAATTGTTGGGGTTGTCCCTAGGACAGTAGAATGTAATTGTTGGGGTTGTCCCTAGGACAGTAGAATGTAATTGTTGGGGTTGTCCCTAGGACAGTAGAATGTAATTGTTGGGGTTGTCCCTAGGACAGTAGAATGTAATTGTTGGGGTTGTCCTTAGGACAGTAGAATGTAATTGTTGGGGTTGTCCCTAGGACAGTAGAATGTAATTGTTGGGGTTGTCCCTAGGACAGTAGAATGTAATTGTTGGGGTTGTCCTTAGGACAGTAGAATGTAATTGTTGGGGTTGTCCCTAGGACAGTAGAATGTAATTGTTGGGGTTGTCCTTAGGACAGTAGAATGTAATTGTTGGGGTTGTCCCTAGGACAGTAGAATGTAATTGTTGGGGTTGTCCTTAGGACAGTAGAATGTAATTGTTGGGGTTGTCCCTAGGACAGTAGAATGTAATTGTTGGGGTTGTCCCTAGGACAGTAGAATGTAATTGTTGGGGTTGTCCCTAGGACAGTAGAATGTAATTGTTGGGGTTGTCCCTAGGACAGTAGAATGTAATTGTTGGGGTTGTCCTTAGGACAGTAGAATGTAATTGTTGGGGTTGTCCCTAGGACAGTAGAATGTAATTGTTGGGGTTGTCCCTAGGACAGTAGAATGTAATTGTTGGGGTTGTCCCTAGGACAGTAGAATGTAATTGTTGGGGTTGTCCCTAGGAGAGTAGAATGTAATTGTTGGGGTTGTCCTTAGGACAGTAGAATGTAATTGTTGGGGTTGTCCTTAGGACAGTAGAATGCAATTGTTTGGGTTGTCCCTAGGACAGTAGAATGTAATTGCTGGGGTTGTCCTTAGGACAGTAGAGTGTAATTCTTGGGGTTGTCCCTAGGACAGTAGAATGTAAGTGTTGTGGTTGTCCCTAGGACAGTAGAATGTAATTGTTGGGGTTGTCCCTAGGACAGTAGAATGTAATTGTTGGGGTTGTCCCTAGGACAGTAGAATGTAATTGTTGGGGTTGTCCCTAGGACAGTAGAATGTAATTGTTGGGGTTGTCCCTAGGACAGTAGAATGTAATTGTTGGGGTTGTCCATAGGACAGTAGAATGTAATTGTTGGGGTTGTCCCTAGGACAGTAGAATGTAATTGTTGGGGTTGTCCTTAGGACAGTAGAATGTAATTGTTGGGGTTGTCCCTAGGACAGTAGAATGTAATTGTTGGGGTTGTCCCTAGGACAGTAGAATGTAATTGTTGGGGTTGTCCCTAGGACAGTAGAATGTAATTGTTGGGGTTGTCCCTAGGACAGTAGAATGTAATTGTTGGGGTTGTCCCTAGGACAGTAGAATGTAATTGTTGGGGTTGTCCTTAGGACAGTAGAATGTAATTGTTGGGGTTGTCCCTAGGACAGTAGAATGTAATTGTTGGGGTTGTCCCTAGGACAGTAGAATGTAATTGTTGGGGTTGTCCCTAGGACAGTAGAATGTAATTGTTGGGGTTGTCCTTAGGACAGTAGAATGTAATTGTTGGGGTTGTCCCTAGGACAGTAGAATGTAATTGTTGGGGTTGTCCCTAGGACAGTAGAATGTAATTGTTGGGGTTGTCCCTAGGACAGTAGAATGTAATTGTTGGGGTTGTCCTTAGGACAGTAGAATGTAATTGTTGGGTTGTCCCTAGGACAGTAGAATGTAATTGTTGGGGTTGTCCCTAGGACAGTAGAATGTAATTGATGGGGTTGTCCCTAGGACAGTAGAATGTAATTGTTGGGGTTGTCCCTAGGACAGTAGAATGTAATTGTTGGGGTTGTCCCTAGGACAGTAGAATGTAATTGTTGGGGTTGTCCCTAGGACAGTAGAATGTAATTGTTGGGGTTGTCCCTAGGACAGTAGAATGTAATTGTTGGGGTTGTCCCTAGGACAGTAGAATGTAATTGTTGGGGTTGTCCCTAGGACAGTAGAATGTAATTGTTGGGGTTGTCCCTAGGACAGTAGAATGTAATTGTTGGGGTTGTCCTTAGGACAGTAGAATGTAATTGTTGGGGTTGTCCCTAGGACAGAAGAATGTAATTGTTGGGGTTGTCCATAGGACAGTAGAATGTAATTGTTGGGGTTGTGCCTAGGACAGTAGAATGTACTTGTTGGGGTTGTCCTTAGGACAGAAGAATGTAATTGTTGGGGTTGTCCCTAGGACAGTAGAATATAATTGTTGTGGTTGTCCCTAGGACAGTAGAATGTAATTGTTGGGGTTGTCCCTAGGACAGTAGAATGTAATTGCTGGGGTTGTCCCTAGGACAGTAGAATGTAATTGTTGGGGTTGTCCCTAGGACAGTAGAATGTAATTGTTGGGGTTGTCCTTAGGACAGTAGAATGTAATTGTTGGGGTTGTCCCTAGGACAGAAGAATGTAATTGTTGGGGTTGTCCCTAGGACAGTATAATGTAATTGTTGGGGTTGTCACTAGGACAGTAGAATGTAATTGTTGGGGTTGTCCCTAGGACAGTAGAATGTAATTGTTGGGGTTGTCCCTAGGACAGTAGAATGTAATTGTTGGGGTTGTCCCTAGGACAGTAGAATGTAATTGTTGGGGTTGTCCCTAGGACAGTAGAATGTAATTGTTGGGGTTGTCCCTAGGACAGTAGAATGTAATTGTTGGGGATTTCCTTAGGACAGTAGAATGTAATTGTTGGGGTTGTCCCTAGGACAGTAGAATGTAATTGTTGGGGTTGTCCCTAGGACAGTAGAATGTAATTGTTGGGGTTGTCCCTAGGACAGTAGAATGTAATTGTTGGGGTTGTCCTTAGGACAGTAGAATGTAATTGCTGGGGTTGTCCTTATGACAGCAGAATGTAATAGTTGGGGTTGTCCCTAGGACAGTAGAATGTAATTGTTGGGGTTGTCCCCAGGACAGTAGAATGTAGTTGTTGGGGTTGTCCCTAGGACAGTAGAATGTAATTGTTAGGGTTGTCCCCAGGACAGTAGAATGTAGTTGTTGGGGTTGTCCCTAGGACAGTAGAATGTAATTGTTAGGGTTGTTATTATGACAGTATAATGTAATTGTTGGGGTTGTCCCTAGGACAGTAGAATGTAATTGTTGGGGTTGTCCCTAGGACAGTAGAATGTAATTGTTGGGGTTGTCCTTAGGACAGTAGAATATAATTGTTGTGGTTGTCCCTAGGACAGTAGAATGTAATTGTTGGGGTTGTCCCTTGGACAGTAGAATGTAATTGTTGGGGTTGTCCCTAGGGCAGTAGAATGTAATTGTTGGGGTTGTCCCTAGGACAGTAGAATGTAATTGTTGGGGTTGTCCCTAGGAGAGTAGAATATAATTGTTGTGGTTGTCCCTAGGACAGTAGAATGTAATTGTTGGGGTTGTCCCTTGGACAGTAGAATGTAATTGTTGGGGTTGTCCTTAGGACAGATGAATGTAATTGTTGGGGTTGTCCCTAGGGCAGTAGAATGTAATTGTTGGGGTTGTCCCTAGGACAGTAGAATGTAATTGTTGGGGTTGTCCTTAGGACAGTAGAATGTAATTGTTGGGGTTGTCCCTAGGACAGTAGAATGTAATTGTTGGGGTTGTCCCTAGGACAGTAGAATGTAATTGTTGGGTTGTCCCTAGGACAGTAGAATGTAATTGCTGGGGTTGTCCCTAGGACAGTAGAATGTAATTGTTGGGGTTGTCCCTAGGACAGTAGAATGTAATTGTTGGGGTTGTCCCTAGGACAGTAGAATGTAATTGTTGGGGTTGTCCCTAGGACAGTAGAATGTAATTGTTGGGGTTGTCCCTAGGACAGTAGAATGTAATTGTTGGGGTTGTCCCTAGGACAGTAGAATGTAATTGTTGGGGTTGTCCTTAGGACAGTAGAATGTAATTGTTGGGGTTGTCCCTAGGACAGTAGAATGTAATTGTTGGGGTTGTCCCTAGGACAGTAGAATGTAATTGTTGGGGTTGTCCCTAGGACAGTAGAATGTAATTGTTGGGGTTGTCCTTAGGACAGTAGAATGTAATTGTTGGGGTTGTCCCTAGGACAGTAGAATGTAATTGTTGGGGTTGTCCTTAGGACAGTAGAATGTAATTGTTGGGGTTGTCCCTAGGACAGTAGAATGTAATTTTTGGGGTTATCCCTAGGACAGTACGATGTAATTGTTGGGGTTGTCCCTAGGACAGTAGAATTTTATTGTTGGGGTTCTCCTTAGGACAGTAGAATGTAATTGTTGGGTTGTCCCTAGGACAGTAGAATGTAATTGTTGGGGTTGTCCCTAGGAAAGTAGATTGTAATTGTTGGGTTGTCCCTAGGACAGTAGAATGTAATTGCTGGGGTTGTCCTTAGGACAGTAGAATGTAATTGTTCTGGTTGTCCCTAGGACAGTAGAATGTAATTGTTGGGGTTGTCCCTAGGACAGTAGAATGTAATTGTTGGGGTTGTCCCTAGGACAGTAGAATGTAATTGTTGGGGATTTCCTTAGGACAGTAGAATGTAATTGTTGGGGTTGTCCCTAGGACAGTAGAATGTAATTGTTGGGGTTGTCCCTAGGACAGTAGAATGTAATTGTTGGGGTTGTCCTTAGGACAGTAGAATGTAATTGTTGGGGTTGTCCTTAGGACAGTAGAATGTAATTGTTGGGGTTGTCCCTAGGACAGTAGAATGTAATTGTTGGGGTTGTCCCTAGGACAGTAGAATGTAATTGTTGGGGTTGTCCCTAGGACAGTAGAATGTAATTGTTGGGGTTGTCCCTAGGACAGTAGAATGTAATTGTTGGGGTTGTCCCTAGGACAGTAGAATGTAATTGTTGGGGTTGTCCCTAGGACAGTAGAATGTAATTGTTGGGGTTGTCCCTAGGACAGTAGAATGTAATTGTTGGGGTTGTCCCTAGGACAGTAGAATGTAATTGTTGGGGCTGTCATTTGGACAGTAGAATGTAATTGTTGGGGTTGTCCCTAGGACAGTAGAATGTAATTGTTGGGGTTGTCCCTAGGACAGTAGAATGTAATTGTTGGGGTTGTCATTAGGACAGTAGAATATAATTGTTGGGGTTGTCCTTAAGACAGTAGAATGTAATTGTTGGGGTTGTCCTTAGGACAGTAGAATGTAATTGTTGGGGTTGTCCCTAGGACAGTAGAATGTAATTGTTGGGGTTGTCCTTAAGACAGTAGAATGTAATTGTTGGGGTTGTCCCTAGGACAGTAGAATGTAATTTTTGGGGTTATCCCTAGGACAGTACGATGTAATTGTTGGGGTTGTCCCTAGGACAGTAGAATTGTTGGGTTGCC
>NC_056736.1:225609995-225630017 GCF_019279795.1 Protopterus annectens | reverse complement strand
TGGGGTTTTTTCCCCCCAAAAAAATTTGTTGGGGTTGTCCTTAGGACAGTAGAATGTAATTGTTGGGGTTGTCCCTAGGACAGTAGAATGTAATTGTTGGGCTTGTCCTTAGGACAGTAGAATGTAATTGTTGGGTTGTCCCTAGGACAGTAGAATGTAATTGTTGGGTTGTCCCTATGACAATAGAATGTAATTGTTGGGCTGTGCCTAGGACAGTAGAATGTAATTGTTGGGGTTGTCGTTAGGACAGTAGAATGTAATTGTTGGGGTTGTCCCTAGGACAGTAGAATGTAATTGTTGGGGTTGTCCTTAGGACAGTAGAATGTAATTGTTGGGTTGTCCCTAGGACAGTGGAATGTAATTGTTGGGGTTGTCCCTAGGATTGTAGAATGTAATTGTTGGGGTTGTCCCTAGGACAGTAGAATGTAATTGTTGGGGTTGTCCCTAGGACAGTAGAATGTAATTGTTGGGGTTGTCCTTAGGACAGTAGAATGTAATTGTTGGGGTTGTCCTAAGGACAGTAGAATTTAATTGTTGGTGTTGTCCCTTCTACAGTGGAATGTAATTGTTGGGGTTGTCCCTAGGACAGTATTGTTTAATTGTTTATGAAATGGTTGTCCCTAGGACAGTTGAATGTAATTGTTGGGGTTGTCCTTAGGACAGTAGAATGTAATTGTTGGGGTTGTCCTTAGGACAGTAGAATTTAATTGTTGGGGTTGTCCCTTGGACAGTGGAATGTAATTGTTGGGGTTGTCCCTTGGACAATAGAATGTAATTTTTGGGGGTTGTCCTTAGGACAGTAAAATGTAATTGTTGGGTTGTCCATAGGACAGTAGAATGTAATTTCTGGGGTGTCCCTAGGACAGTAGAATGTAATTGTTGGGGTTGTCCCTAGGACAGTAGAATGTAATTGTTGGGTTGTCCCTAGGACAGTAGAATGTAATTGTTGGGGTTGTCCCTAGGACAGTAGAATGTAATTGTTGGGGTTGTCCTTAGGACAGTAGAATGTAATTGTTGGGGTTGTCATTAGGACAGTAGAATGTAATTGTTACGGTTGTCCTAAGGACAGTAGAATGTAATTGTTGGGGTTGTCCCAAGGACAGTAGAATGTAATTGTTGGGGTTGTCCTTAGGACAGTAGAATGTAATTGTTGGGGTTGTCCCTAGGACAGTAGAATGTAATTGTTGGGGTTGTCCCTAGGACAGTAGAATGTAATTGTTGGGGTTGTCCTTAGGACAGTAGAATGTAATTGTTGGGGTTGTCCCTAGGACAGTAGAATGTAATTGTTGGGGTTGTCCCTAGGACAGTAGAATGTAATTGTTGGTGTTGTCCTTAGGACAGTAGAATGTAATTGTTGGGGTTGTCCCTAGGACAGTAGAATGTAATTGTTGGGGTTGTCCCTAGGACAGTAGAATGTAATTGTTGGGGTTGTCCCTAGGACAGTAGAATGTAATTGTTGGGGTTGTCCCTAGGACAGTAGAATGTAATTGTTGGGGTTGTCCTTAGGACAGTAGAATGTAATTGTTGGGGTTGTCCCTAGGACAGTAGAATGTAATTTTTGGGGTTGTCCCAAGGACAGTAGAATGTAATTGTTGGGGTTGTCCCTAGGACAGTAGAATGTAATTGTTGGGGTTGTCCTTAGGACAGTAGAATGTAATTGTTGGGGTTGTCCCTAGGACAGTAGAATGTAATTGTTGGGGTTGTCCCTAGGACAGTAGAATGTAATTGTTGGGGTTGTCCCTAGGACAGTAGAATGTAATTGTTGGGGTTGTCCCTAGGACAGTAGAATGTAATTGTTGGGGTTGTCCCTAGGACAGTAGAATGTAATTGTTGGGGTTGTCCCTAGGACAGTAGAATGTAATTGTTGGGGTTGTCCCTAGGACAGTAGAATGTAATTGTTGGGGTTGTTCTTAGGACAGTAGAATGCAATTGTTTGGGTTGTCCCTAGGACAGTAGAATGTAATTGCTGGGGTTGTCCTTAGGACAGTAGAGTGTAATTCTTGTTGTCCCTTGGACAGTAGAATGTTATTGTTGGGGTTGTCCCTAGGACAGTAGAATGTAATTGTTGGGGTTGTCCTTAGGACAGTAGAATGTAATTGTTGGGGTTGTCCTTAGGACAGTAGAATGTAATTGTTGGGGTTGTCCCTAGGACAGTAGAATGTAATTGTTGGGGTTGTCCCTAGGACAGTAGAATGTAATTGTTGGGGTTGTCCCTAGGACAGTAGAATGTAATTGTTGGGGTTGTCCTTAGGACAGTAGAATGTAATTGTTGGGGTTGTCCCTAGGACAGTAGAATGTAATTGTTGGGGTTGTCCCTAGGACAGTAGAATGTAATTGTTGGGGTTGTCCCTAGGACAGTAGAATGTAATTGTTGGGGTTGTCCTTAGGACAGTAGAATGTAATTGTTGGGGTTGTCCCTAGGACAGTAGAATGTAATTGTTGGGGTTGTCCTTAGGACAGTAGAATGTAATTGTTGGGGTTGTCCCTAGGACAGTAGAATGTAATTGTTGGGGTTGTCCCTAGGACAGTAGAATGTAATTGTTGGGGTTGTCCTTAGGACAGTAGAATGTAATTGTTGGGGTTGCTCCTAGGACAGTAGAATGTAATTTTTGGGGTTGGCCCTAGGACCAGTAGAATGTAATTGTTGGGTTGTGCCTAGGACAGTAGAATGTAATTGTTGGGGTTGTCCTAGGACAGTAGAATGTAATTGTTGGGGTTGTCCCTAGGACAGTAGAATGTAATTGTTGGGGTTGTCCTTAGGACAGTAGAATGTAATTGTTGGGGTTGTCCCTAGGACAGTAGAATGTAATTGTTGGGGTTGTCCCTAGGACAGTAGAATGTAATTGTTGGGGTTGTCCATAGGACAGTAGAATGTAACTGTTGGGGTTGTCCTTAGGACAGTAGAATGTAATTGTTGGGTTGTCCTTAGGACAGTAGAATGTAATTTTTGGGGTTGTCCCTAGGACAGTAGAATGTAATTGTTGGGGTTGTCCTTAGGACAGTAGAATGTAATTGTTGGGGTTGTCCCTAGGACAGTAGAATGTAATTGTTGGGGTTGTCCTTAGGACAGTAGAATGTAATATTTGGGGTTGTCCCCAGGACAGTAGAATGCAAGTGTTGGGGTTGTCCTTAGGACTGTAGAATGTAACTGTTGGGGTTGTCCTTAGGTCAGTAGAATGTAATTGTTGGGGTTGTCCCTAGGACAGAAGAATGTAATTGTTGGGGTTGTCCCTAGGACAGTAGAATGTAATTGTTGGGGTTGTCCATAGGACAGTAGAATGTAATTGTTGGGGTTGTGCCTAGGACAGTAGAATGTAATTGTTGGGGTTGTCCTTAGGACAGTAGAATGTAATTGTTGGGGTTGTCCCTAGGACAGTAGAATGTAATTGTTGGGGTTGTCCCTAGGACAGTAGAATGTAATTGTTGGGGTTGTTCCTAGGACAGTAGAATGTAATTGTTGGGGTTGTCCCTAGGACAGTAGAATGTAATTGTTGGGGTTGTCCCTAGGACAGTAGAATGTAATTGTTGGGGTTGTCCTTAGGACAGTAGAATGTAATTGTTGGGGTTGTCCCTAGGACAGTAGAATGTAATTGTTGGGGTTGTCCCTAGGACAGTAGAATGTAATTGTTGGGGTTGTCCCTAGGATAGTAGAATGTAATTGTTGGGGTTGTCCCTAGGACAGTAGAATGTAATTGTTGGGGTTGTCCCTAGGACAGTAGAATGTAATTGTTGGGGTTGTCCCTAGGACAGTAGAATGTAATTGTTGGGGTTGTCCCTAGGACAGTAGAATGTAATTGCTGGGGTTGGCCCTAGGACCAGTAGAATGTAATTGTTGGGTTGTCCCTAGGACAGTAGATTGTAATTGTTGGGGTTGTCCCTAGGACAGTAGAATGTAATTGTTGGGGTTGTCCCTAGGACAGTAGAATGTAATTGTTGGGGTTGTCCCTAGGACAGTAGAATGTAATTCTTGGGGTTGTCCCTAGGACAGTAGAATGTAAGTGTTGTGGTTGTCCTTTGGACAGTAGAATGTAACTGTTGGGGTTGTCCTAAGGACAGTAGAATGTAATTGTTGGGGCTGTCCCTAGGACAGTAGAATGTAATTGTTGGGGTTGTCCTTAGGACAGTAGAATGTAATTGTTGGGGTTGTCCTTAGGACAGTAGAATGTAATTGTTGGGATTATGCCTAGGACAGTAGAATGTAATTGCTGGGGTTGGCCCTAGGACCAGTAGAATGTAATTGTTGGGTTGTGCCTAGGTCAGTAGATTGTAATTGTTGGGGTTGTCCCTAGGACAGTTGAATGTAATTGTTGGGGTTGTCCCTAGGACAGTAGAATGTAATTGTTGGCATTGCTCTAGGACAGTAGAATGTAATTGTTGGGGTTGTCCCTAGGAAAGTAGAATGTAATTGTTAGGGTTGTCCCTAGGACAGTAGAATGTAATTGTTGGGGTTGTTCCTAGGACAGTAGAATGTTATTGTTGGGGTTTCCTTAGGACAGTAGAATGTAATTGTTGGGGTTGTCCTTAGGACAGTAGAATGTAATTGTTGGGTTGTCCCTAGGACAGTAGAATGTAATTGTTGGGGTTGTCCCTAGGACAGTAGAATGTAATTGTTGGGTTGTCCCTAGGACAGTAGAATGTAATTGTTGGGGTTGTCCCTAGGACAGTAGAATGTAATTGTTGGGGTTGTCCCTAGGACAGTAGAATGTAATTGTTGGGGTTGTCCTTAGGACAGTAGAATGTAATTGTTGGGGTTGTCCCTAGGACAGTAGAATGTAATTGTTGGGGTTGTCCCTAGGACAGTAGAATGTAATTGTTGGGGTTGTCCTTAGGACAGTAGAATGTAATTGTTGGGGTTGTCCCTAGGACAGTAGAATGTAATTGTTGGGGTTGTCCCTAGGACAGTAGAATGTAATTGTTGGGGTTGTCCCTAGGACAGTAGAATGTAATTGTTGGGGTTGTCCCTAGGACAGTAGAATGTAATTGTTGGGGTTGTCCCTAGGACAGTAGAATGTAATTGTTGGGGTTGTCCCTAGGACAGTAGAATGTAATTGTTGGGGTTGTCCTTAGGACAGTAGAATGTAATTGTTGGGGTTGTCCCTAGGACAGTAGAATGTAATTGTTGGGGTTGTCCCTAGGACAGTAGAATGTAATTGTTGGGGTTGTCCCTAGGACAGTAGAATGTAATTGTTGGGGTTGTCCCTAGGACAGTAGAATGTAATTGTTGGGGTTGTCCTTAGGACAGTAGAATGTAATTGTTGGGGTTGTCCCTAGGACAGTAGAATGTAATTGTTGGGGTTGTCCCTAGGACAGTAGAATGTAATTGTTGGGGTTGTCCTTAGGACAGTAGAATGTAATTGTTGGGGTTGTCCCTAGGACAGTAGAATGTAATTGTTGGGGTTGTCCTTAGGACAGTAGAATGTAATTGTTGGGGTTGTCCCTAGGACAGTAGAATGTAATTGTTGGGGTTGTCCCTAGGACAGTAGAATGTAATTGTTGGGGTTGTCCCTAGGACAGTAGAATGTAATTGTTGGGGTTGTCCCTAGGACAGTAGAATGTAATTGTTGGGGTTGTCCCTAGGACAGTAGAATGTAATTGTTGGGGTTGTCCCTAGGACAGTAGAATGTAATTGTTGGGGTTGTCCTTAGGACAGTAGAATGTAATTGTTGGGGTTGTCCCTAGGACAGTAGAATGTAATTGTTGGGGTTGTCCTTAGGACAGTAGAATGTAATTGTTGGGGTTGTCCCTAGGACAGTAGAATGTAATTGTTGGGGTTGTCCTTAGGACAGTAGAATGTAATTGTTGGGGTTGTCCCTAGGACAGTAGAATGTAATTGTTGGGGTTGTCCCTAGGACAGTAGAATGTAATTGTTGGGGTTGTCCCTAGGACAGTAGAATGTAATTGTTGGGGTTGTCCCTAGGACAGTAGAATGTAATTGTTGGGGTTGTCCCCAGGACAGTAGAATGTAGTTGTTGGGGTTGTCCCTAGGACAGTAGAATGTAATTGTTAGGGTTGTTATTATGACAGTATAATGTAATTGTTGGGGTTGTCCCTAGGACAGTAGAATGTAATTGTTGGGGTTGTCCCTAGGACAGTAGAATGTAATTGTTGGGGTTGTCCCTAGGACAGTAGAATGTAATTGTTGGGGTTGTCCCTAGGAAAGTAGAATGTAATTGTTGGGGTTGTCCCTAGGACAGTAGAATGTAATTGTTGGGGTTGTTCCTAGGACAGTAGAATGTAATTGTTGGGGTTGTCCCTAGGACAGTAGAATGTAATTGTTGGGGTTGTCCCTAGGACAGTAGAATGTAATTGTTGGGGTTGTCCCTAGGACAGTAGAATGTAATTGTTGGGGTTGTCCCTAGGACAGTAGAATGTAATTGTTGGGGTTGTCCCTAGGACAGTAGAATGTAATTGTTGGGGTTGTCCCTAGGACAGTAGAATGTAATTGTTGGGGTTGTCCTTAGGACAGTAGAATGTAATTGTTGGGGTTGTCCCTAGGACAGTAGAATGTAATTGTTGGGGTTGTCCTTAGGACAGTAGAATGTAATTGTTGGGGTTGTCCCTAGGACAGTAGAATGTAATTGTTGGGGTTGTCCCTAGGACAGTAGAATGTAATTGTTGGGGTTGTCCCTAGGACAGTAGAATGTAATTGTTGGGGTTGTCCCTAGGACAGTAGAATGTAATTGTTGGGGTTGTCCCTAGGACAGTAGAATGTAATTGTTGGGGTTGTCCCTAGGACAGTAGAATGTAATTGTTGGGGTTGTCCTTAGGACAGTAGAATGTAATTGTTGGGGTTGTCCTTAGGACAGTAGAATGTAATTGTTGGGTTGTCCCTAGGACAGTAGAATGTAATTGTTGGGGTTGTCCCTAGGACAGTAGAATGTAATTGTTGGGTTGTCCCTAGGACAGTAGAATGTAATTGTTGGGGTTGTCCCTAGGACAGTAGAATGTAATTGTTGGGGTTGTCCCTAGGACAGTAGAATGTAATTGTTGGGGTTGTCCCTAGGACAGTAGAATGTAATTGTTGGGGTTGTCCCTAGGACAGTAGAATGTAATTGTTGGGGTTTTCCCTAGGACAGTAGAATGTAATTGTTGGGGTTGTCCCTAGGACAGTAGAATGTAATTGTTGGGGTTGTCCCTAGGACAGTAGAATGTAATTGTTGGGGTTGTCCTTAGGACAGTAGAATGTAATTGTTGGGGTTGTCCCTAGGACAGTAGAATGTAATTGTTGGGGTTGTCCCTAGGACAGTAGAATGTAATTGTTGGGGTTGTCCCTAGGACAGTAGAATGTAATTGTTGGGGTTGTCCCTAGGACAGTAGAATGTAATTGTTGGGGTTGTCCCTAGGACAGTAGAATGTAATTGTTGGGGTTGTCCTTAGGACAGTAGAATGTAATTGTTGGGGTTGTCCCTAGGACAGTAGAATGTAATTGTTGGGGTTGTCCTTAGGACAGTAGAATGTAATTGTTGGGGTTGTCCCTAGGACAGTAGAATGTAATTGTTGGGGTTGTCCCTAGGACAGTAGAATGTAATTGTTGGGGTTGTCCCTAGGACAGTAGAATGTAATTGTTGGGGTTGTCCCTAGGACAGTAGAATGTAATTGTTGGGGTTGTCCCTAGGACAGTAGAATGTAATTGTTGGGGTTGTCCTTAGGACAGTAGAATGTAATTGTTGGGGTTGTCCCTAGGACAGTAGAATGTAATTGTTGGGGTTGTCCCTAGGACAGTAGAATGTAATTGTTGGGGTTGTCCTTAGGACAGTAGAATGTAATTGTTGGGGTTGTCCTTAGGACAGTAGAATGTAATTGTTGGGGTTGTCCCTAGGACAGTAGAATGTAATTGTTGGGGTTGTCCCTAGGACAGTAGAATGTAATTGTTGGGGTTGTCCTTAGGACAGTAGAATGTAATTGTTGGGGTTGTCCTTAGGACAGTAGAATGTAATTGTTGGGTTGTCCCTAGGACAGTAGAATGTAATTGTTGGGGTTGTCCCTAGGACAGTAGAATGTAATTGTTGGGGTTGTCCCTAGGACAGTAGAATGTAATTGTTGGGTTGTCCCTAGGACAGTAGAATGTAATTGTTGGGGTTGTCCCTAGGACAGTAGAATGTAATTGTTGGGTTGTCCCTAGGACAGTAGAATGTAATTGTTGGGGTTGTCCTTAGGACAGTAGAATGTAATTTTTCAGTTGTCCCTAGGACAGTAGAATGTAATTGCTGGGGTTGTCCCTAGGACAGTAGAATGTAATTCTTGGGGTTGTCCCTAGGACTGTAGAATGTATTTGTTGGGGTTGTCCCTGGGACAGTAGAATGTAATTGCTGGGTTGTCCCTCGGACAGTAGAATGTTATTGTTGGGGTTGTCCCTAGGACAGTAGAATGTAATTGTTGGGGTTGTCATTAGGACAGTAGAATGTAATTGTTGGGGTTGTTCTTAAGACAGCAGAATGTAATTGTTGGGGTTGTCCCTAGAACAATAGAATGTAATTGTTGGTGTTGTCCCTTGGACAGTAGAATGTAATTGTTGGGGTTGTCCCTAGGACAGTAGAATGTAATTGTTGGGGCTGTCCCTAGGACAGTAGAATGTAATTGTTGGGGTTGTCCTTAAGACAGTAGAATGTAATTGTTGGGTTGTCCCTAGGACAGTAGAATGTAATTGTTGGGGTTGTCCCTAGGACAGTAGAATGTAATTGTTGGGTTGTCCCTAGGACAGTAGAATGTAATTGCTGGGGTTGTCCTTAGGACAGAAGAATGTAATTGTTGGGGTTGTCCCTAGGACAGTAGAATGTAATTGTTGGGGTTGTCCCTAGGACAGTATAATGTAATTGTTGGGGTTGTCCCTAGGACAGTAGAATGTAATTGTTGGGGATGTCCTTTGGACAGTAGAATGTAATTGTTGGGGTTGGCCCTAGGACAGTAGAATATAATTGTTGGGGTTGTCCCTAGGACAGTATAATGTAATTGTTGGGGTTTTCCCTAGGACAGTAGAATGTAATTGTTGGGGATATCCGTCGGACAGTAGAATGTAATTGTTGGGGTTGGCCCTAGGACAGTAGAATGTAATTGTTGGGGTTGTCCCTAGGACAGTAGAATGTAATTGTTGGGGTTGTCCTTAGGACAGTAGAATGTAATTGTTGGGGTTGTCCCTAGGACAGTAGAATGCAATTGTTGGGGTTGTCCTTAGGACAGTAGAATGTAATTGCTGGGGTTGTCCCTAGGACAGTAGAATGTAATTGTTGGGGTTGTCCCTAGGACAGTAGAATGTAATTGTTGGGGTTGTCCTTAGGACAGTAGAATGTAATGGTTGGGGTTGTCCCTAGGACAGTAGAATGTAATTGTTGGGGTTGTCCTTAGGACAGTAGAATGTAATTGTTGGTTTTGTCCCTAGGATAGTAGAATGTAATTGTTGGGGTTGTCCCTAGGACAGTAGAATGTAATTGATGGGGTTGTCCCTAGGACAGTAGAATGTAATTGCTGGGTTGTCCTTAGGACAGTAGAATGTAATTGTTGTGGTTGTCCCTAGGACAGTAGAATGTAATTGCTGGGGTTAACCTTAGGACTGTAGAATGTAATTGTTGGGTTTGTCCCTAGGACAGTAGAATGTAATTGTTGGGGTTGTCCCTAGGACAGTAGAATGTAATTGTTGGGGTTGTCCCTATGACAGTAGAATGTTATTGTTGGGGTTGTCCTTAGGACAGTAGAATGTAATTGTTGGGGTTGTCCTTAGGACAGTAGAATGTAATTGTTGGGTTGTCCCTAGGACAGTAGAATGTAATTGTTGGGGATGTCCCTAGGGCAGTAGAATGTAATTGTTGGGGTTGTCCTTAGGACAGTAGAATGTAATTGTTGGGGTTGTCCCTAGGACAGTAGAATGTAATTGTTGGGGTTGTCCCTAGGACAGTAGAATGTAATTGTTGGGGTTGTCCTTAGGACAGTAGAATGTAATTGTTGGGGTAGTCCCTAGCACAGTAGAATGTAATTGTTGGATTGTCCCTAGGACAGTAGAATGTAATTGTTGGGGTTGTCCTTAGGACAGTAGAATGATTATGTAGGTAATGAGACGTCAAGCATGCTATAGCCTTAAGTAGCTCCATTTTCTTTACTGCCATCAGTCTTCCTGTATATTGCTATGTGTATACTAACCTTTATGTCTATTGAAATAATATTTATGTTGTGATTGTTGTTAGAAAGACATGCACATCTATAGCTTTTCTTCCTAAGACTACACCGGAAATGAAGTCTGCAGAGCAGAACCTCACATTCAACAAAAATAAACAAATAAATAAAATAAATGTGGTGCCTACTCTGCTGCAATTATTTAAGTAGGCAGTATACAACCAAATATATTTTTTTAAGAAATACAATTTTTTCTACTCTTGCTTCAGAAATACATACCTAGAGTTCTTGAATCAGATTTTATCATTATCAGGTTAGTCTGCATTGTAAAGAAGTAGCAATAAAAAAACACATATTAATTATTTACTGTGGCCCACAGATGTCGATCTTGTTGTGTTTCTCTTAGCTGCTTTAAACAATTTCATCAAAAGATATCATAGCGTACGCTGGTAAGTGATGAAGCAGGTGGCCTGCTCCTTGTCCAGTTTTCTCAAAATAGATATTACACGCTGTTTTTTTATAGCTGTTTCAAAACCCAGGAAAGAAGCTGCTACCCTAATGACACATAGCCAATGAAGATGCTAGATGTATATTATTTTTACAGCTTTTACTGCTAAGACCACCATGCTAACTTTGTCTTAAACTACTTTAAGCAAATGCATGCAAGTAAATTCTGGCAGTGCAACTTCTTCTAAGGGATGCATTTTAAAATGAAAACTGAGATCCTGTGTATATATTATGAAATTTGCACAGTCCACACACTTTTATGCTTGGGAATTTTTATTTGTATTTCATAAATTTGTATCCAGACTCTTGAATGGGCATCAAAGATTAGAAGCAAACTTCAGATAAGCAGACTAGAGTCCAAATGCTGCTTTTGTGCTTTTTAGTTATTGAAGATGGAATGTTAACTGTTAATGTTCATTCAGGTAATGAAATCTGTAACAAGATGTTTGATTTCTATGTTGCTCCTGTACGGAAACCCCACTGCTAATTGATTTATCAAGTCCTGAGGGTTTGTTGTTGAATAATAAGCTGTATAACATAATTGAAGAGCAGACTGACTGCTCTGTAGTGCACATTTTTAGGGGACGTATGTAAAACAGTTACACTTCAGTTATCTTTTCAAAAAAGTGATCTAACTTCTTTTAGAAAAATATGTATATCCCTTACTGAAACATGCATTTTACTTGTTCGTTTATTTTATTTTATTTATTTTACATTTGTTGACCGGGAATGTCTGACTGAGCCGAGGCCCTGGAAGAAAAGCTCCAGTAAATAGATATCACATTTAGTCATTATACAGATATAATAGAAGTGGAATATGGCAATCAGATTAGATGCCTACAAGAGCATTTTTAAGAGTATACAGATTACATTTAGCAACCATACAAATATTATATATGTAGAAAATGGCAAAACAGATAGATAACAGCCACTGCATTTTTTGAAAGTAGCAGTTAGTATAAAACAAAGCAACATAGGAGTAAAGTGTTGTTGTTCATAGGATTCATAGGTAAATATTAGTCTAGCTTCCTTTGCAGATTGTTTTAAGCCTTGCCAATTTCCTGTTTAACCTGTCCTGTTTGGTGTTAGTTTGGTCTTACCCATCCCATGTTCAATAATTATATATTACTTCTGGTGAGAATAACTGGAATCATACCATAGATAATATGAGAAGACCTATGCATTGAATAAAGCATTTTGGAGCTGCCTTTATCCATTAGTAGTACAGGGGGCAATCCTGGGGTAAATTATCTGCTTCCAATCTAGGCTGTGCTTGCATATGGACAGGGATGAGATTTTTTTTTTTTTATGGATGGGTAGTCTGTTCCAGAGCAGTGTTATCCTCTTAGAGATAAAGCTGCCCATCCAAACCTTTCTGTTTATGTTGCAGAAGAGGTTTAGATCACTAGACCAAGTGTTTTTGATGGCATTTGACTTCCTGATGTACAGAAAATCAATCAGTATTGTTCAGAGGACGCTTTGTATGCCAGACACATGTCACCTTTTAGTAGTCTATAGAATATTGAGTATAGTAAAAGGGCTTTGAGTTGGTCCATGTAGGACATATTGTTTAAGCCTTGTATCCTTTTTAGTAAGGTATCTTTGTTGGTGTTTCAGTGTTCTCTGGGTAGATACATGCCAAATAAGGAATTATACTCAATGAATGGCTGAATGAGAGTAAAGGAGGACAAAAATATCTCTAGATCTTTGTTTATAAGTTCCGCAATATAGAAGAAGTTTCTTATGACAATGACCATATGTTGGTTTAAAGTAAGGTCACTGTCCACATAAATTTCCAATGCCTGAACAACTGGGTCAACTCTTAGGTGTTTATTGGCACTGTGATAATTTCCCAGGATAGATGATTTCCCAAAGGATATGGTAATGCATTTTTAACATTTAGTTTCAAGTCATTGTTTTGGCACCAATTATTTATTTATTTTAGACAAACTTTTCTGCAGGATGACTAAATCATTTGGGAATTCAATGACTGATCCTAGCTTGCAGTCATCTGCAAACTTACCCATCTGCAGTCCTTTTCTTTTGGCTTTTACTTTAAAGGAGTAGATGATAAATAGGAGAACTCCAAGCACAGAATCTTTGGGGACCCCAGTTATGACTGATTTCCTTATGTAGGTAACATCCCAATATTTTGATTTCCTGCATCCTATCTGTGAGTCAGTTGTCAATCTGTTTGGTGATATAGGGGTTTATTCCCAGTATATTTAGATTTTCTACTATTTTGTCCAAAGCTTTGGCCAGGTTGAGGTATATACCATTTTACCTTCATCCATTGCTTTGGTGACCTTTTTAAAAATGTCCACCAGGTTAAGTAAGCATGACTTGCCCTTTTCAAATCCAAACTGAGATGAGTCTAGTGTTTGGAGGTTTCTTATGCCTTTTTTGATTAGTTGCATGATAAGTCTTTCTATGTCTTTGCATATAAGGATAATCAGAATTATAGGTGTGCAATTGCCTGAGTCTGTGGAAGGTCCTCCATTATGCAGGGGAAAGATGGTGGCTATTCTTCATTTGTTTGGCACAAAACCTGTATGGAGGTTGAGGCTGAATGATGTTGTTAGTGGGGTGGATGAATCATACTTCATGCTATTTAAGATTCATCCAGGGATATTGTCAGGACCCATCAATGCAGTATTGTTAGCTTTCATGTGCTTTTAGGATTTGGTCTTGTGTGATAGTTGGAGTCAAGGCAGTTTCAAATATAAACTTTTTAGAGACAGATGGAGGGGAGAGAGGTATAATGTTAGAGCAGAATTTATCAGCCAGTAGGTTGGCTATATCTTCAGTCTCAGTGTTGGTAACATAGTTCGGAAGCAGCTCAGTGCATTGCTTCATTGTGCTTATGAGATAATACACATAAGTAAAAAGGCCTTAAAAAGGCCTTGTGATTGTCTTTGGCTTGGGTAGCTATTCTGGCCTCATACTTGGGTTTGGTGGATTTTATTATACGCCTCAGTTGTTTGTTTATTTCAATTACAAGAGCTCTATTATTCTGGGAATTACTTTTCTTACATTTGGTTACAATTCTCTTCTTCTTTTTGTAAAGATTATTGATATTATTTACACCATGAGCATTTGTTTCTGGGTTTTGCTCTACAATTGTTACTACAGGGTACTGCTGCATCAGTGCAGATGTTTACATTTTTGTATAGTGTGGTAGTATACATTTTCTCATATTCAGTGATGTCAGCTGGGTTTGGTGGGGATTTTAAGCAGTCACAACCGGGGTCCCCAAAGATTCTATGCTTGGAGTTCTCCTATTTATCATCTACTTCTTTAAAGTGTATCTTGGGTGGAAGGGATCTCTGGTTTCAATTTTACTTCAAAGGAGACAACCTAATGGTCAGAGCTAAGAATGGATGAAGATATTAGCAAAGAACAACATCCACGATGTTGTTCCCCTAGTGGGTACTTTGACTAATTGTTCCAGTGCATTTGTACTGAAGTCCAGTAATAGGTTCATAGGTTCATACGTAGGTACTAGGCTACCCGGGCCTACGTAAGCCTAGCCAACAAGGTTCCCTGGCTTACACTACCCAAGAAAGTTATTTTCCTGTGCCACTGTCGAGCGGAGACACAGAAGTGATCCCCGGGGTGTATTTCCTATGTATTTCCTATTTCCCATCCACTCATCAAGATTTTTCTTGAAGAGTGATAATGAAGAACTTTGCTTGACATAGATGGGTAGCCTGTTCCAGAGTATGGGAAGTCTGTGGGACAGGAATCTATCCCTCCAGCATGTCCTGTTTATTGTGGTGACAAGGTTTAGGTCCCTAGAGCATGTAGCTCGGAGGGATTTGGATTTCTTTAGGTGTAGCATGTCCAACAGCTCTGGGTTTGACATAGCTTTATATGTTAGGCAGAGATCACCTCGGAGTAGGCGATATACTATGGAGTAAAGCTGGAGATTTTTGAGACGGTCAGTGTAGAGCATCTGTTTGAGGCCAGTAATCCTCTTTGTGAGATACTTCTGTGGCCTCTTCAGCTGCTGCAGATGTCTTGTGAGGTACATTCCAAAAGGGGCATTGTACTCTATAATGGGTCTAATGAGTGTCGAGTAGAGGGGAACAATGACCTCTTTTTTCTTGGATGAGAACCCTTTAATGATGAGGTGTGCCACGTAGAAGGACTTCTGACTACTGTGGTGATGTGACTATCAAAGGACAGACTACTGTCCACCTGGGTCCCAAGGTCTCTTATCACACATTCAATGTTAAGTAGACTGCTGTGTATGTAACAGTTCATGGGTACAGTACAGTTTTTACCAATGGGGATGACAATGCACTTTTTGGCATTGAGCTTGAGGCCATGGCTCTGACACCAGGCATCTGTCTCAGCGCGGCCCTTCTGTAGAATTTCTACATCATTTGGGGACTCGACTATGGCTCCTAGTTTGCAGTCATCTGCGAACTTCATTATACAGAGGCCTTCTGTGTTAGCCTGTACTTCAGAGAAGTAGATACCAAACAGGAGAGGTCCCAGGACTGAACGCTATGGTACTCCACTTGTCACTGGTTTGAGGTCAGATTTGGAATTTGCAACTTTTGCAGTGTGGGTTCTGTCAGTGAGCCAATTGGCAACCCATCTTGTGACATAGGGATTTATACCTTTAGTGAGTTTAACTATAATTCCAGAATGGGGGATGGTGTCAAAAGCCTTGAAGAGGTCAAGATAGGCTGTGTGAACTACCTTACCCTCATCTATGGCTTTGGTGACTGCCTCAAAAAAGTCAATCTGGTTCAAGAGCATGATCTGCCTTTCACAAACCCAAACTGGGTGGGATCCAGAGTTTGGAGGTTAACAATGTCTTTGTTTATGAGTTCCATGATGATACATTCCATGTCCTTGCAGACCAGGCTCGTCAGGCTAATAGGGCGATAGTTCCCAGGATCAGTGGTGGCTCCCCCTTTGTGGAGTGGAATAACTTTTGCTTTGAGGCTATGATTGAACATGGTGCTTAGGTGGGGAGCCAGTACGTTCTGAAGTTTGTGTAAAATGCAGCCTGGTATGTTGTCTGGTCCCATGGATGCTGTGTTTGTGGCTTTAGATAGTGCAGCTTTTACCTGCATAATTGTGATTACAGGGACTCTGCATTCTTCCTGTATAGATATGGGCCCTTTAGGGGGTGATGGGGGGGGGGGTAAAGTTAGCATTGAACCTATCTGCCAGGATGTTGACAATATCAGCTGGTTCTGTAATTTTTGTGCCGTTGTGCTGTAACTCAGAGCAGATCTGGGTGTTGCCATTGAGATTCTTGACATAGCTATAGAATACTTTGTGGTAGTTCTTTGAATCAGTGGAGATTTTGTTTTCATAGCTAGCTTTGGAGGATCTTATAAGGGATCTCAGCTTCTTACTGAGGCTGACCAGGGAGCTCCTCCACTCATGGGATTTTACTCTTTTGCAACAATTTCTTCCTTCTGTTGTACAGTTTGTTTATGGCAGGGGACCATCAGATTGGCTTCCTTTTTTGGAGGATAGCATCTTGGTTCTGTTTGGGATAGCACGATCCATGCACTCATGTAAGTGCTTATAGAGTGCATTTGTGTAGGATTCAGCAGTCATAACTGTATTGTCCATCTGCACGGGTGTCATGAAGTTCACCACTTCTGTCTTAAGAAGCATGAAGTTGGCTTTGGAGAAATTTTTTACCATGGTCTCCTTAATGGGGGTGGGGGCAGGATGTGGATATCAAAGGTGATTAGCTTATGGTCGGATCGGCCAACAAGAAGTTGACTTCAGGTGTGGAACACCGGTCACTCATGTTGGCAATGACTAGCTCTAGGATATTGTTCCCCCTGGTGGGCGTGTTGATAAGTTGATCCAGGGCATTGGAGTTTATAAATTCCAGAAAGCATTGTGTGAAGGAGTTGGCACACAAGTAGTTTTCCCAGTTAATGGTGGGGTAGTTGAAATCACCCATTATTAGGGTGTTTGGTTGAACCCTAATATTTTCCAGTACAATAAGAAAAGAGGAGTGTGAATCTCTGTGTCTGTCTACTCGTGTTGGTATAGCTATCCAAGTCTATAGTCAGATAGTTTAGGTCACCCAGGAAAATGGTATTGGGTTTAATACTGAGTGATTCTAGTTCCTGCCGATAGGTATCGTGACTTTCCTGGCTCATTGAGAAAGTTCTATAGTTAGCTAACATGTGGTAATGGACCTTTCTGATTGTTATTTGGACAAGAAGAATCTCTAGTGTATCATGATGCTTTACAAGCCTGGATGTAAGTCTCTTCTGGGTGCCTTCTCTTTTTTACCCTCCTGTACAGTAGGTGATCTAAATGGGTGGAAGGCATTATAGTCCCACACAACCAGAGTGGTTTCTGCCCCATTAAACCATGTCTCAGTCGTTGCATAGATGTCAACATCTTGCAAAGTAAGCGGGGCCTATAGGGAGTGGATTATTTTTTTTTGTTTAGGCCCTTAGCATTTATCAGTAACACCTTCATATTTTCCTTTGCTTGTTTGTTATGTTGGTGGGTTTATCTGGTTGGCAATGCATAAAAAAATCACTATGGGGGGTGGGGGGTGGACAATGTCTTTGCTAATAATCAAAACAATAGAGAAGACAGATGCAGCCATCCCTGGTGAAGCAGCATGGTCTGTCGATCGTATCCTCTCAGGCTAACAAATATTGGACCTCCTCCAAATGACACCAAAAACTAAGCCAGTTATCAAAGTCAGTTATTTTTTGCTCATATCGTGACATCATCCTTGCGAAAGGTAGAATGCTGCTCAGTGTTAGGCTCATAACTGCTTTGGATACATAGTCTAAGAGCTCCTTCATGTCTCTCTTTATATGGTCTAGGGATCTGTATCTCAAGTCATTGACACGATTTTGATTCATAAGTATTGTTGAACATTTCATTTGCATCAATAGTTTTGCCCTGTTGACATCAACGTCAAATGTATCTGCTGCTTTTTCAGTTTTTTCAGATTGCATTGTGTAAGGAAGGCTACAGCAGAGTGCCTATGCTAAATGTCTGTCTTACTGGAAACAAGAATATCAAAGTATTATTTTGAGAAAAAAAAATCTTTCACTTCACCATAGTTTTGTATGGGGGGCTGTCTATTAATTTATTTTGGTGATCTTTTGTTTTTCCAGGAGTTAGATTATTTTGGCCAATTTTCATTAACCATAGATTTAAAAAAAAGAGAGAGAGTCCGAATAAACTGTTTTGGGGCGCATTCAACTGAAGATCTTTTGCAGTAGGTCCATTTTCCTCAAGACATTGCTAAGTGATAGGGCTGCACTTTCTGTTCTTTTTTAATATCCACCCTATACCTTCTCCAAACAGCTTTCTATGTGAAAAAATCATGTAATACAACTACATCTGTTTTTCACACTTCCTGCATTTGGAGCTAGAGTGAATCACAGGGTATTGCTAAGCTGTTATTCCAGTTCTGTGTGGAGTAACTGGCAGATAATTGATTTAATAATACTAGCACTCTTTAAAGTCCAGTTTGTCTGGCATGATTGCTCTAAAGAAGATTATCCACCCATACACAATGTTCAGGAAATGCTGGGATACCTTTCAGGAAATCCTCATCATATGATTTAGTTCAGCAACCATTGCAAATCAATCATAGTGATAATTGTTGTAAAAAGAATCTTGGTATTTTAACATCAAGAAATGGTGAGTAAATTTCACAAGAAGTTACTTAAGTTCTCATTAGAATGTAATATTGCAAAGCAACTCAGTTGTTATTATAGAAGCCAAATGGAAAGCATAAAACAGAGACAAATCTAATTTCTATGAGTTTAAACAACTAAAAGAATCCATGGAAATAAAGCAATCATGAAACTAAATACCTTTTTAAAGTACAGAGCTGTTAATTGTCACTACACCTGGAGTTTTCAATTAACTCACTGTGGTCTGTTGTCGGAGAATGAAGAACTCTAACATTAACTACTACTTTTGAATGAGAATCGTCTGAGTTATTTAAAATGCACATGGCATCATTAAACTGCAGGCAGTTTTAACTCCATTAATGCAAAAGGCCGACGTTGCTCGGTAACTGTGAAGGTTGCCTTTCTTTTGTCATCTGTCTGTGTTGTCCTGAATAAGAACTATGGCTAATTGAAATGCACATATCATTATACTGCAGACTATTTAAAGAAGGCAGCAGCCCTCAAGACAGCTTCTGCAAATATGAAGGGTGTCATTCAGGTACGGTGTGTTCTGAGCTGTGTTACAGGAAATGTAGCTATTTCTGTATGTAATCGAACTAACTTGTGTCACCTGCCAGAGAGCAACGAAACATTGTAATGGACATAATGATCACAATGCAAATGAGTTGAAAATAAACATACTACGCAAAAGCTGTGTGAAAAAAGCTGCATTTCGCCCCAAACAGTCGCAGTAATATTGGCTTGCAATCTAATGTGGTTTTGTTTACCTTTAGTAAAACTTGATATGTAGAAGGCTACAAACCTTTTCATAGGTTTGCAAACAGTAAAGCTTAATGTTTTATTATGACTTTCCTCAAAGGGTCATCAAGCATTGCACGAATGCACCTTTCATTCTTTCATTTGCTATTGCCTACTTTATTGTATTGCTGTTCAGGAGATCCAAATCCGCAGTTGATGTAAGGCTTCAGACCGTTTCTGCATGGGAGTCAAGTCTTTTGAATGGCATATGCACAAACATAGGTATAAACAAGCAACATATGTATAACTGAACAGTCTCAAAATTGACTGTAAAAATTTTCATCTAAAAAGATTGAAACTTAAAATATCTTAAACATATATATATATATAAATTGCTAATTATATATACCAGCTTGCAAAACAGCAGGGAAAGGGCAAATTCACAATTCCAAAGTTAATGTTGACACAGTGCGATTATTTGACAATTCAGTCAGTTGTGCTGGTGTTAAAAATGTTTGATATTCCTTGGCTAGGTTATAAAGATCCCAGTGATCGTCAGCCTAGTATATACCTATGAAACTATAAAATTCTAAACATTTGACTAAGTGGAGGCTTTCAGTTTGAACTCACACATGCTGCATCTCAAATATGTTACACTTACACTGATGGGATATTTATGGAAATAACAATTCAGTAAAGACACAGTAGAACAAAAACTAGAATTGGATAAGTAGCCACTGGCTATTTTCTAGTCTGACATAACTATAGTATCAATACGCTGTCACAACTGTCATACTAATTCTTATGTTAGGCAGACAAATAATACTGGAATAATACACTTTTTTGCTCAAAATAAATATATTGGATATGTACTCTTGTCATTGTGTTTCATGCTTTTTAGAGTTCTCATCAAATCATTTTATTGAACAAGAGGTACCAGTACAACTTCATAAAAAGGTCAGTCAATAGTGGAGTCCCTCAGGGCACAGACCTGGGGCCATTCCTTTTTGGAATC
>NC_056736.1:225162495-225227495 GCF_019279795.1 Protopterus annectens | reverse complement strand
ATATATATATATATATATCGTTATATATGTACACATTCTGCACAGCATTTTTTATTTATTATTTTTTAGTATGTTTGGTACCTTTAGTACACAGTGCATTGATGCAGTAGCACCTTTACTAAGTAGTCACTGAAGGCTTCACTGTTATAAGTCTTCATGTCACAGGAATATGTTTTTCACTTTCTCAACAAAGAAAACTTCTGACTGTATTAAACAAATATTCATTCACTATAAGCCTGTAATTGCCAATATATATTTTTCTTCTTATTTATACTAGTCTCCACACTGGCTCCATATCATAAATTATGATGTCTAGAAAATGAACTCCACAGAATGCAAAGAATGTGAAATATTATACAAAAAGCAGTGCAACAACCCAAACAGCATAACGACCAGCAAATCATATAAAATAATACTTAAAGCATACATATGTGCACACGCATACATGTTTTTGTGGGTGACTTTGCTCTACTGTACACCCATACCCCACTCACACTCCAGGTTTTTAAATATAATGAGTCCAATGCTACTATACTATAAGCAGAATAGCGCTTTTGAAAGGCTGACCTCCATACTCCACAATAGGTCAACCTCTGAATTACTTCATAAAAACATACATTAGAAAAACTGCACATACATCTAACACCACCCAAACACCACTTCTATTAAATCAGAATTATTGGCACTCCCAAAACAGTATTCTAGAACTGATCCCAATTATGGGCTTCAGAAAAGCAGTCCTCATAATTATGATAAGCCTTGATGCCTACTCTGTGAAACTCAAGTATTGCAATCATTCAGTCTACATGTTGCATATAAGCCTCTGTTTGATTTAAGGCTGAGTTATCCTCCATAATGGTGTAGAGACTCAAGAACTTTGGTGTAGTCAACCACACTTAACCTTTACTCCCAGTTTCACTGTCATTTTGAACTTTTGTAGTAAAACTTAAAATCAATGAATATGAATTCCAGTTATAATTCAGTCTGTCTTATATTTGTATGATAATCTCACAATGAATACTAAAAGAACTGATGCCATGTTGCTCTGGTCACAGTGAAAACTGAAAGGAGTTATATCTATTCAAACCTCTGATCCTCCAAGATGTCCTGTCCCCCAGACTTTCAAATAAAAATACTCTGGACTTTCTACTATATCACCTAAGTCTCATTCTCGTAATGCTGGAAACAGGTTCTTAATTGATTTAACTACCTCTACAAAGTCGCAAATGCTTTAATCATGAAGGCCAAAAGGGTCATTGTAATTAATGCACTAATTCAAAACCTAATTTATTCTCTCCTGGCAATCAGCCTGCATTCTACTTATAATGGCATCCCTCCAAAATCTGCAGTTTACAAAACTTCTAGACTGATTTCCCTTTTCTGGTAAAGAAAACCTCACTGTTCATCATTTGAAAAAAAAAATGCGATAGCTTCTTACCACAGACACTACTATTATGTTGTCCTCTGTAATACATTTATACAGATTCAGTGCACATATTTTATGCAATGGCTGAATAAGTAGGTAGAGACATAAGATTAACTGTCATCAGAAGTTTTATCCACACTACTGGATAGTAGATAATCACAATTAATCAATTAGCCAATAAGATACTCCCATTTTCTTTCTGATTTCAAGCCCTATGATGTCAATGTATCATAATTCAAAATACAAACCATTTCCTTATGCAATAATCAATCTTTAATGATCTTGTCATATCTATCAACTGATAAGTTTTGCATATTATAGGCTTATAAATACAATTATACCCTGACTGAATTCATTAAAATGAACTTCAACTGTGCTTTCATTTGTATCATTTTTAGAATTTCTGAGGTGCTCCTAAATGAGTAAAAATTGCAAGGAAAACCCAGCTAAAACTAGAGTTTTCATCTTTTTTAATTTCTCCAAGTCTTTTGGGTTTCTAATACCATGGAGGAATGGACCCAATTCCTAACTCAAAGTACAATTAAAGTTCATGGAATTAGTATTGTTTCAATCTTTGATGTTAGCCAAAAGTGCTCTTCGCAGCACCCGCAATGTGCCCAGTAATGACTCCTTCTGCAATTTGTACGGTGTTACACGAATTGGTAACATATCTAAATATGATTATAAATTCTTTTTTATAAGACCAGTTGCTCCTTCTACTATTGGAACTGTCTGGGTATCTTTCTTCCACATGGCTCTTCTTTCTGCCTGCAGATCGAGGTATTTTATGACTGTGTGTCTCTATTTACGCAAGACACTGTAATCACTAGGTGTGGCGATTTCAATGATCAATGCTACTTTTGTCTTCTTTTCTTGGACCACTATATCCGTTTTTCTAGCATCTATCTTTTGGACTGTTGGTATTGGGTGATCCCGTGTGATGTAAACTTCATAATTTTCTATGATTCTCTGTGGCTCATGTTTCCAGTATTTTTCAGCCACTTTGATGCCATAATGTTTGCACAATCTCCAGTGTAGCAATCTCACCACATTATTATGCCTTTCAGTGTACAGTCCCTCTGCCATTAGAGAGTCACAACCAGCAATAAGGTGTGTGACTGTTTCCAATTCAGTTCCACAAAACCTACATATGTCTGTTTTTCCCACATGTTCAATGGACTTAGTAAACCAGCGTGTACGTAGCCCACTATCTTGGGCTGCCAATATTAACCTTTCATTTCTTGATGTAAATTCACCTCTCCTTAACCATTCCTGCATTTATTCTTGAACAACGTGAAGCTCTTCCAGAAATTTTCTATACTTGCAACTATATTTATGTTTTTTCCACATTTCTTGCCTTCTCATCTGGTCCTTCACCTTATATTCTTTCTTTTATTGTTTAGCGCATTCAGTTGCTGCCTATTTTTTATCCACTTCTGGTTTGATTTCCATTCCTGCTTGATGTCGATATGCTTCTGCTAAATTAAGCAGAGATGTCATCTTAGATTTATTCTCCTCGTGTTTCAAAACTTTCACCACATTTGGATCTTGTGAGGTCAGGAAATATGTGTGTAGTCCCACAATTGCAGATCTATACAAGTAATCAATTTCAAGGAGGCTCATCCCTCCTTCAGAACGGGGAATATATAATTTTGGTATACACTGATTTTTATAAATTATTTGGTGAGCATGAAGCATCCTTCTTGTTTTAATATCCAATTTATCCAACACTTTTTTGGGGCAAATCAATCACTCCAAAACTATAAGTTAAGACAGGAAGAGCAAATTGATTTATAGCTTGGATCTTATTCCTAGGTGTCAATGCTGTTTTCAGGATTAATTTAAGTCTTCTAAAGCACTCCTTACTAAGCTTTACTCGCATTTGTTCATGTTTTATTGCTGATCCTTCATCAGTTCCCATGCATTTATACACCCCCTTTTGCTCAAGTTCTTTTATATCACATTTGTGTCCCAAACTGATGTTTTCCTGGTGCTGCAATTTTCCTTTTTTTAAAGGTTGCTTTTGCACATTTATCAAGACCAAATGACATTCCAATATCATCTGAAAAAGTTATGACAACCTGCAGCTGTGCTTTCAGTTCCTCATCTGATGAGCTATACAATTTTAAGTCATTGACAAAGAGAAGATGAGAAGTCATTAGACTTTGTTGTTTTCTAGAAGCCAAATTATAGCCATGACTGTTAAGTAAGCATCTTAATGGAATTAATGGCAAGGCAAAATAGCAATGGTGACAGAAATATCCCCCTATTGATTTTTATCCCTGGGATAATAATCTGTCCTTTATCATGGCTTAATTGCAAAGTGGTCTGCCACTGTTTCATGGTTACTGTAATGTAATCAATCAGTGTAGGATGTACCTTATACATTTTTAAGCCCTCTTTTATCCATGAATGTGGGATACTATCAAATGCTTTTTTATAGTCAATCCATGCCATACTTATATTGTTCCCGTTCTTACAGTTCTCCACTATAACTTTATTTAACAACAGATGATCCTTTGTTCCATATGACTTTCTTTTATTGCCATTTTGTTCTACTGCCATAATTGAGTTTTCTTCTAAATGACTATAAACTCTGTCGGCATCAATCCCCGTGTATAGTTTATACGTTGTCGGAAGGCAAGTTATCGGTCTATAATTTTTAGGGTAGTTTGCAGGTTCACTCTTAAGTAAAAGCATTGTTTTTCCTGTTGTTAACCAGTGCAGTGTCTGTTTGGGGTGTGCATATAAATAGTTCTTACTCATGGCTAGAACCTCGTGTAAAGAAGTTAATACTTTAAGCCAAAAGTTAAGTACTGCATCTGGGCCTGGGGTTTTACAATTTGAGGCTTTTCTCAACTTTGTTTCAATCTCTCTAGCTGTTATTTCATCCCATTTCGTATCCTGTACCTTTAAACTTCTTATTCTTTCTTTTACTTTTTCTATCCATTTAGCATCTTTGTTATGTTCTACAGGATCTTCATAGATACTTCAACAAAATGTATCTACTTCCTCTTGTTTTGGCGGTCTATCAATTCCTTTTACTTTATTTCCCAATTCTCTATAAAACTTTTTTGGGTCATCAGTAAATTGCTTATTTTGTGCTTTTCCCTTATATTTATCTTCATATCTTCTGAGTCTTTCCACCTGTTATGAAATTTTTAGTTTGTTATCTCCAATAGTGCATAATAGATCCTGGTCTGTTCTAATACTGCGCACTGCTTTTATCACATCTATCTTTTTAAATATTTTTGTTGATTTGTTCCCTCTTCAGTAATCTTCTAACAATGACACTTCCTGTCTATGCTGCTTTATAGTTTTCTCTATTCGATATTTCCATGATGGTATTCGCTTTCGCCCTGCCTTTTCCCTCGCTACCCCATGTTCCTGTGGAAGAACTTTATCAGTTATTAATTTAGCAGCACAGTAATATATTCTGTTTACTCCACTTATATCGCATGGGTCTCTATGGACAGTCCTAATTACTGTGTTCATTTGTTTTATCAAGCTTCTGACTTTTGGGGTTTTATTAACCTTCTGCAGTCTATTTCTCTCATTGATCTTGATATATCTGTCTTTGTTTATTAAATCAAGCAACTCATCTCTTAACTTATTTCCTTCCATACTGAGGGCACATCCCTTGTTTTCCATTTCCTGCGGGCATTCTATAGAAAGTTCTATAACATCTTCTTGTGGCACATTCTCTTCAATTTCTTCCTGTGTCATCTGTTGATTTGTCATATGGAAACTCACTGGCCTATCACTCCTCAACATTGACTGCATCAGAGTTTCCACAGTTTCCTGTACCTTTCCTTCCTGTCTAGCTTCAAGTCAACCTTTATACTGGTTTCCTGTGGAAGGCTCCAAAATATCTTGATATGGCACCTGTCCGGTTGCTTCCTGTTCCACTGGTTTCCCCTTAATTTGGATATCCATTGCTCTAGTCTGTTGTGGTACTTTCTGCATTTGATTTTCTACACTGAATCCTTCTCTTTCCAGCTGTTCCATTACCTCAATTTCTGTTTCTTGACTTCTCCATTACTAATCTCTTTTCACTGTGTGATACCTTAAATGTCCTGTAACAAAGGCCCATGGAACTCATGTGAAAGACCCCTTAATGATATCAAGTATTTCAGCTACACAGCTTCTGAATGCCCTTGATATTTTACTGTTTAAGTCTTCATGTATACATTCAGTAATTTCACTCCCCAAGCATAAAAAAGGCTAAAACTCAGTAAAAAAACTCAACTAGATCCACCATACCACTCAAACTCTTAGAGCAAGACAAAGCCATAAAAAATTATCAGTGCTACTTTTTGGCATTTTCCGGCTTGCTAAAGTTTATATCTGTAACAGTAACAGTACATTGAACACATCTAGAGCCTGTTTACTGCATTTCCTGTGTTGCACTTAATTTAAAATCATTTTTTTTCTCTAAAAACTGCATTTTACCTGATTTTGGCCTAGCACGCAAGTGTGGGGTCATTTATTGCACTGTTGTGATTATTTTGCTGCTTGTGTATCTCTGCTACCTTTAAACTACAACAAAAAGAAAAACAAAACAAAAACAATCTTGCTTTTTTCCCACTTTCTGAAAGTTAAGAAAGTTCAGTTACAAATTTGCTGTTCTGAACTGTTTGGAAGTTTCTAGAAGGCCAGTGCTTGCTTGGGCTAAAGGGAAGTCTCTGTGTTCACCAGTGGGAGTGGTTAACACTGAACAGCCTGCCTGTCCCTGGAGGAGTGGTTACTACCTTGAAGCTGTAGTTTTATTGGCCATTTTGGGTCAATTCTAAACTCCTTGATCTCTCTCTCTCTTAAACCCTACAACTCTCTTTTTGCGTGGTTTTGCGCACTGAGCAGCATCGGGCAGCGCCGCCTAAACAGGTTTAAACTATTCCAGGCTCCACAAAGTCTGCACTTCGCTTTTTCCCTTAGAACTGTTCAAACTCTCAAAGTAACCACTCTGTTCTCTTTCTAAAGCCCTGCACTTGCTCAGCTCTTATAAGGAAACACTAACTAACTAAAGCACTACACCCTCCTTGACTTCTCATAAGTATTAGACTCCCGATTGGTCCTTCCTGATCAAGTGAAAAATCAGTTCCCTTCCCTAATCTGATCAGTAAAAAAACAGTTCCCTATACTAATCTGGTATGTCCAAGGATCAGTTTCAAGGTTACTCTCCAGTCCAGCTGGTGAATCTGGGAATTTTGAGGCAATGTTGCAATTGCCTTATGTACACAGACAACCCTCTCCTCCTTCCACCAAACTCTAATACATGTGAGAGATGCAGTTACACAGCCAAACTGGAGGCAGAGCTCTCTCAACCCAAGACTGGCACAGTCAGTCAGGAGGAAAAGGTAACCACCCACACCACAAATCCAGTCTCACACAGACCTATTGCATCTGCATACCCAACACATAAACACACAAAACATACTCAGAGGCTCTAAATAAAAATCTGCCTAAACAGCAAAGACCTCCTAAGCAGATATCCAAGCAACAGCCACCCCTCAACAATACCCACAAATCACATATCTCACAAAATCAGTGTGCCTCACAGTCACAGCCCTTAAGGCCAAACAACACACCAAATACACTTGTTATAGGGGACTCTATTGTCTGGCACACTGACATCCCACTCACCAGACTGAACAAGGAGAAGGTCACTGTAAGCTGCCTGTCAGGTGCCAGGATCCGCCACATAATGCAAGCACTCAGGTCACTCCAAAGCAAGTACAAGTATGACTCCGTCATTGTCCATGCTGGTGTGAATGACCTGAGACATACCTCCCTGGTCTACATGAAAAGAGACATAGAGGAGCTCTCTGACCATGTAACCCAGGCTGGTATGACCCTGACCTTGAGTAGCATCTTACCCTCACCAAGAATGATGCCACAGTATAAAGACAAAATGATCAGTTTCAACAATTGGCTAAAGTATTGGTGTCTTTGAAAGATCCAGTGTCTGTCAGCCTGGGATGACATGCTCAACAAGCCACGTTGCTTCGCTAGGGATGGCTTGCACCTGTCAACCTTAGGCTTTTGTATACTGGCCAAGGCTCTTGCCACCCCCATAGTGCCTTTTTTAGGCAAGGCTCAAAGGACAAACCCACCTCCATAGACAACCCAAAGATAAAAAAACTAAAGGTAATGCTACTCAATGCCAGAAGTCTAAACCTCAAGATGCACGCACTCAAGACTCTCCTCAGTATGGAGAAAATCGATGTCTGTGCAGTAACAGAAACCTGGTTCAAGGCTCCTGAGAGCACCCCAGCACTACCAGCTTATAACTCATACCATGTGTTTCGGCCCCAAAACTCGGACCGAAGCACAAAAGGAGGGGGAGTATCTATATTCATCAAAGATACCTACACCTCCAGGTTAGTGGCACTGCACGAAGCATCGGAAACCATCCATGTGCAACTAACAGCGGGCAAAACTGCCTTTCAGTTTGTAGCCTGCTACAGAACATCATCCCTATTACAGGAACCCCACTTGGCATTCCTGAGAATACTGGAGAATATGAAGGTCTCTCCAAACACTATGTTATTGGGTGACTTCAACTACCCAAACATTGACTGGGAAAACTACTCAAACCCAAACACCCTCATGCAATGTTTCCTTGAATTTATAAACTCTAATGCAATGGAACAACTGGTCACCACTCCCACAAGAGGGAAAAACATATTGGACCTGGTCATCACAAACATGGCAACTCTGTGTTCCACACCAGAGGTAAACGCCCATTGGTAAGATCAGACCATAAACAAATTTCCCTGGACATCCATATCCCATCCCCATCCCCAGCCAAGGAATTCACTGTAAAGAATTTCTCAAAAGCCAACTTTGCACTTCTCAAGACTGAGGTGGAATACTTCAAAGCCCCTGTGCCAGAGGATAATACAGCCCAATCCGCAGAATCCTTTACAAATGCATTCAATGAGTACCTGCAGGAATGCATGGATCGTGCTATCCCAAATAAAACCAAGACTCACTCCTCCAAAAACAGGAGACCGGTCTGGTGGTCCCCGGCCATAAATAAGCTATACAACAGAAGGAGGAAGCTACTACATGACAGAGCAAAATCCCAAAAAGGGAAGGCATCTCTGATCAGTATTAGCAAGAAACTTCGATCCCTCATAAAATCATCAAAGGCCAGTTTTGAAAGAAAAATTGCCCTAGACACTAAAGAAAATCACAAGGCCTTCTTTAGTTATGTCAGTAACATGGGCGGAAACTCCCAGATATGTTCTGAATTGCTGCATAACAGTGCAAAATATACCAAAACTACAGACATAGCCAACATCCTGGCAGACAGATTCAGCGCAAACTCCCCCCCTTCCCCCCCAAAGGAGCAAACGCCTATCCCAACTGAATGTAACCACCCTGACATCACAGATGCACAGGTGAAAGTTGCCCTCTCCAAAGCAAAAAACACAGCATCTATGGGACCGGACGGTGTCCCAGGCTGTGTCTTACACGAGCTCCATGAAGAACTGAACCCTCACATTAAGTCACTGTTCAAACTTAGCCTTACTACAGGATATGTACCCAAAGAATGGTGTACAGCTACAGTGGTCTCACTCCACAAAGGTGGTGCCACAACGGACCCCGGAAACTATCGCCCCATAAGCCTGACTAGTCTGGTCTGTACAGCTATGGAGCGTATTATCATGGAACTCATAAACAAAAACATTGGGAGCCTCCAGACACTGGACCCTACCCAATTCGGCTTTGTTAAGGGCAGATCTTGCCTCTTAAACCTAGTTGATTTCTTTGAAACAGTTACCAAAGCCATAGATGAGGGCAAGGTAGTCCACACAGTCTACCTGGATCTTGCAGAAGCCTTCGACACAATACCCCACTCAGGCATCATAAATAAGCTTACCAGCTTAAATATCAACTCCTATATCACAAGATGGGTTGCAAACTGGCTCAGAGATAGAACCCACATAATCAGAATCGTAGGTGCCATGTCCGAATCCAAACCAGTTACAAGTGGCGTCCCACAGGGCTCAGTTATGGGACCTCTGTTGTTCGGTATATACTTCTCTGTGGTTCAGGCTAACACGGGGGGATTATGGCTGACAAAGTTCGCAGATGACTGCAAACTGGGGGCCATAATTGAATCTCCAGCTGACACAAGCATCCTCCAAAAGGGTCTCACAGAGACGGATGCTTGGTGCTAGAGCCACGGCCTCAAGCTAAATGCTAAAAAGTGCATAGTCATCCCCTTTGGGAAAAACAAGGTGCCCACAAATTACCACATAGGTGGTAATCCATTAAGTATGGAAGAAATAATTAGAGATTTGGGGACCAATGTAGATAGTAATCTCTCCTTTGATAATCACGTTGTCAAAGTGGTTAGAAAGACCTTCTATATAGCCCACCTTATCATGAAAGGGTTTGCATCTAGATCAAGAGAGGTCATTGTGCCCCTCTACTCGTCACTCATCAGGCCCATAATTTAATACAATGCCCCTTTTGGGAAGTACCTTACCCGACACCTGCAGCAACTGGAGAGACCCCAAAAGTACCTCACCAAGAGGATCATGGGCTACAAACAGATGTCCTATGCAGCTCGACTAAAGAAACTCCAGTTCTCCTCAGTTGCTTACCTCCTACTCAGAGGCGATCTATGCCTGATGTACAAAGCCATATCAAACCCAGAATTAATGGACATGCTCCACCTCAAAAAATCCAAGTCCCTTAGAGCTACACACTCCAGGGACCTAAATCTCAGCACAAAAATAAATAGGACATGCTGGAGGGACAGATTCATTTCCCAGAGGCTTCCCTCACTCTGGAATAGAATCCCAATTCGTGTTAGACATAGCCCCTCTCTGACCCTCTTCAAGCGAAATTTGGACACGTGGATGGGAAATCGCAAATTCACCCCTGGGATCTCTCCTGTGTCCCTGCTAGACAGAGGCACAGTAAACTAATCTTAAAAGGGTACCTTCTGTGACCTACTTTACACAGGCACAGTAGGCTAATCTAATAGGGAGGCGGAAGCCAAATACACTCTGGCTAGGCTTATAAATGCCCTAGGGCAGATAGCCTAGTATCTACCTATGAACCTATGAGGGGACAAAGGCCTAAAAATAGGGGCAATTTTTAAATATTGCTGTTACAAGCTTAGAACGTTGTTTGAATAAAAAGAGTATGCATTATAATGAATTTTCTGATAAGCATGAAGTCTGAAACTCAAATGGCTGTCATTATTTTTCTAAATGCAATCCTCAATAATTAGCCAGTGATTTGCAATAAAAACAAAATTTTGAGAGGAACAGACAAAAAATATAAGGCAAAAATCTGGACATTCTGTGAAAATCTGGATAGTTGAGAGGTATAAGGTTCACATATGAGCTGTTGAGTAAAAAGTAAGCCTTCTAGGAGCAGAGGAAAGGTGTGGACGTCAAAAAAGAAGAAAAAGGGACAGATATGTCTGTGACATGACAGAGCAGGAACAAGGGTGGACAAAGAAGTCAAACCAGGACAATGTAGGTAAAAAAGGTACATCAAATGATGAAGTAACCTTAAAAGATTTCAAGAAGTAAGAAATGTCAGTTTGAAGTTGGAAGAATTTCAGAGGAATATGGATTAAAATCTAAAAGAAGTCAATGAAGTTGTAAATTGTAAATGAACACAAGGATTTAATTCAAAAATACTACAGGACAATGAGATTCTAAAAAAACAAATTAGAAGCCACAGATGGAAAAATGGACTTAATGGAAATAAACATAATAGAACAAAAAGACATACCAAAGAGAAAAATAGGGACAATTTTTAAATATTGCTCTTACAAGCTTAGAAAGTTGATAGAATAAAAAGGTTATGCATTATAATGAATTTTCTGATAGGTATTAAGTCTGAAACTCAAATGGCTATCATTATTTTCTGAATTCAATCCTCAATAATTGGCCAGTGATTTGCCAGAAAAACAAAATTTTGTCAGGAACAGACAAAAAATATAAGGCAAAAATCTTGACATTCTGTGAAAATCTGGATAGTTGAAAGGTATAAGGTTCACATATGAGCTGTTGAGTAAAAAGTAAGCCTTCTAGGAGCAGATGAAAGGTGTGGATGTCAAAAAAGAATAAAAAGGGACAGATAAAATCTCTGTGACATGAAAGAGCAGGAACAAGGGTGGACAAACCAGGACAATGTGAGTAAATGATGAAGTAACCTTAAAAGATTTCAAAAAGTAAGAACTGTCAGTTTGAAGCTGGAAAAATTTCAGAGGAATATGGATTAAAATCTAATAGAAGTCAATGTAGTTGTAAACTGTAAATGAACACAAGGATTTAATTCAAAATACTACAGGACAATGAGATTCTAAAAGCAAATTAGAAGCCACAGATGGAAAAATGGACTTAATGGTAATAAACATAATAGAGCAAAAACACATACCAAGGAGCAAAAAAATAAGATTTATATGTATTGGAGAAGGAAGAGAAGGAAAAGACTGTAAATCTTACATGTAAAAGTAATTGGGATTATGCATGGGCCTGCCAGAAGTAGAAATTCTTATAGAAATGGTTCATTGGACTGTGTAGAATTCTGTCAGAACATCATATGAGGTTTCATTCTGCCAGAATAGCAAGGTGGGTTTCAGACATATTAGTCCATTTTCATCCTGTGCTTAAAAGAGTCACTTCTGTCACTGCTGTGATGTCCCAGCAAAAAGGTAAAGTAAGGTGAAAGGTGAGACTTTTCAGTTCCCACTCATCACAGATGTACAGCTTTTATCCCAGCTCAGACAGTGTGCAGGCAAAAAAGGCTTTAATTTAAATTAATATACCTAGCAACACACATGATGTTTTTCTCAAAAGTGCCCAAATAATTTGATCCACTTGAAATGGCATTGAAGGATCTAGAGAAAATGGGCCACAGACATGTCACCCCATTAAGAGAAGAGTCTGAAAAGGAAAGTAAAATGTGCAAAGAGATCCAGCAGAACACTGAAGGCATTTATACAGCAAAGAACTTTTTCCCACTCTTTAAAAAGTATGAACAAATTAAGGAAAGGGTTGAATCCTTGCAAGCCCTTCAGTAGGAAGGAGAAAAGAAACAGAGGCTGGATGAAGCAGTAGATTAATACTATTTGGACTGAATAAGTATTAATTTTGCCTCATTGAAAGGAAATGTGAGACAGATCTGTTTCCAAATAAGTTAATAACGTCATATGGGTCATTCCCAAAAGACTTTTAGAGACCATAACAACTGGTATCAATGAGATCATTAAAGTAATGTGCACAAGAAAACTGTACATTAACCTGTATTTGGAAGAAGGGGTCTATTGCTAAGTTATAAATGCAGATTACTGACTTGATCTGCAAAAGTTTCTATAAAAACTGAATAAACTACTTAAAACTTCAAAAATGTGTCTTTGTTCCTCCCACTTGAGAGAGAGAGAGAGAGAGAGTGTCTTCTAGATCTGTTAGCTAAGGTGATTTCATCTGGACAAATCCTCTATTTTCTGTTTCTTTGTTCTTGAACACTAACACTAGTATACTTATTCTGCAGTCATCTGGGATATGCCTTTCTCTCCATATTGCTATAAGTATTCTCAGGAGCTATTTTTCCCCTATTTCACCAAACATCTTGATCATGTCTGTTGTGACCCCATCTCAGCCTGCTGCTTTTTTTTACTTTATTTTTCTTGGTGCTGTTCTTACTTTTTCTAGGGTAGGCTCCTGCTGTTCTTTCATTGAAGTCTGTGCCTTAGGCAGTACAGCTTCTGTGGGTTTTCTTTATTAAGAAGCTGCTGAGAGAACTCCTTCCACCTACTTTGAATTTCCTGTGGGCTGGTGAACATGTTTTTGGCATCCCTTATGAAGGATGCATGACTATCTTTTTTAATCTTTCTTTGTTTGCCTGTCAAGCTAATAGAGTTTCTTTGTGCCATCTACCAACTTACTTTCCAAAAGCTGGTAGAATGCCTCTGATACTTTGTTCTTTTTTATTGCAACTGTTCTCTTTGCTTCTTTGTTCATTCATTTTCAGACAATATGTGAGACAGCTAGTAACTAAAGTATGTGGTGATGTGATTACACTTAATGACTACCAGATGACATGAGCCATGGTCAGTAAGCATTTGGTAAAGTATATGTATGTGAGCATGCATAGTGTGAATTAGTTAGTAGCACACCTATTAGAAACAGTTACTTCCATTTTGGTACACGGCAATAAAGGATAAGGCAATCATTGTGATACAAACATCTGCCAGACGTTGAGTGTGCAGTCACTGAGTGGTCATTAGGAATGCTAAGGTTGGTAACACAAATGAGTAGAACTCATCAATGGTCAAGCACAGGGGACTGAATGAGATGGGTGGATAGTGGAAGTATCTAATCAGATTCATTATAATATTTAGTATACTGTCATAGAGAAGTCTGAGTAACAGATCATTTGGATCTATAGTTAACAGAAAATGTACAACAGGGAAAGAATTATCATTCTAGACTCAGACTAATAAATAGCACAAGTCTTCTACTGAAGCAAAATCTAGGTCTAACTTTTGTAGAACAGAATAGTAGTCCAGAACAAAGGTAGATAGGGAATACTCTGGCTCTATCCGGGCTTTAGGGTGTACCCTATATTAGGTATATTCAGGGCTGTCCTGGCATCACATTTACCTGCTTTAGTGTTGATACCTCCTGGGATTTTATTTTATTTTATTTTTGTAGTTACGTGAACTAGGCTGTCTGTCCTATTCTTTAAAGGAGAACTGCACCCACAAGCTCAAAAAACATGTTTATTTCATCATGGTTTGGTGTTTACTATATTTTAACACCACTCTGGGACTATTTACAGGGTGTTAAATATTTTTATACAAAATTTCAGAGTCTGACCACTTGGGATCTGGCATCTTGAAGTGATCCTGATTGTTTAGTCTCCCTCTAGGTATCCCACAACACAGTGCTTGTCTGTAAAACAATTGCATAGCACAGGGCTCATTCTTCCTGAAGCTCCAGTCACTGTATTGATTTTACATGCATACACTGCTGTCTTTCAGTCAGTTAGTTTTAAGTAACATTTCATGCCACTCAATAACTACTTAAAACATAAACAGGGCAAATGCCACAGAACAGACTTTCAAAGTGATTTTTACTGCTGCTTCTTTTTAGAATGGGTAAATTGCAGTCTTTTGTGAAGCCTGAATTGTACTACTTCAACTCATCTCTCATTCCCCTTCACATCTAACTTCCCTAGCTGTCAAAGGCCTAAGGGTAATTTCAGCTGTTACCTGCTGTGATTGACAGCTCATAGTAGGAGACTTGACTCATGTATTGTTTCCTTGCTCTAGCCTTACTTTCTGTATGAGTAGGGGAAGGACTAGGGAGCTGTGACATCACACCGTGGGTGAGTTTCTAGGACTGTCATGGTGCTGTCGTTTTTGGGAGAGAACTGGCCAGAAATTTAGCTGTATTCATTGCCTTTGATGACATCAATGAATTGGAGACTGCATCAAGCTTTTCCAGGGTGGGATAAAAGTTTTTTGAACACCCACAGTGCAGTAAGGTACTGTTCTAGTGGAGAGAAACAATCAATTTAAAACATTTTAAATGTCGCATTGTTGTTTATTCATAGCAGGGACTATAAATAGGGAGAAAAGGGACAGAGGAGTTGAGGATTTAATAACAGAATCCTGTTGTTGTCCTTTATATACAACAATAGTATTAATTTACATTGCAGCACCTATAAAGCTGCATTCTGATAAAGAAGGGACTTGAGATGAAAAGAGAAGTCTAATACAATGAATAGTTGTTTCACTAAACTAGTAAGGGAATTGCAGGTACTTGGCCTCTGATGAAGAAGGTAAGATCTCTGAATGACATTAAATGAGATAAGAATAGCAAGGTAGATTATTGTGGTGTCTTTAGCTCCTAGCATTTGCAAGTGATCAAATGACTAAAATACCTCTATTGCTCTGAATTATACCTTTTAGATTAAGCTATTACAGAGAAAGATAAGTTTTCAGATGGGTAACCACCCTAACCTTTGTTTAAAATGGTCTTGCTTCCTTTTTGTTCCTGTCATGCATTTATGGATTTTGTTCTGTTATATGAAGTGCAAGTGAATGACTTGTAGCTGTAATGTGCTATATGAAGGGATTTTTGAAAGAAAGGGAGAGGGATGGTGAAGCAGACATGGAGAAAGTAAGGAATTTATGAGAATAAGGGTAAAGGATTAAGAGGAAGGCATTGGGGAAGTAAAATGGGTGCTTTTCCCTCATTGTTTTCTAAGAGTGAACTTTTTTTTTAATAAAGATGATGAGACATGTTTGTGAGAATAGTAAGATGTACATAATAATAAAAATGGAGGATAGTTAAGATATGAACAGAGATGGGAAATGGGGCTAGATGAGAAAAGGGCATACGAGAAATGAAGGGAAGAGATGGACAAAATATGCAAAGTTATATAGGGGGAATGTTAGATGATCAGTAGTAGAAGCATACCTCTCAACTTTGCTGAGGAATTTTGGAAAAAGCCAAAGTAAAGGGAGTACAAAGGTTCAATGATTTCTAAATATTACTCCTTAAATTAGAAAGTTAATAGAACAAAGGGTATTGCATAAGCACATATTTTCCAAAGAATAAGAAGTATGACATGCTAATCTCTGGCAATGTAATGACTGACTGTAATCCTCATGGATTAACCAAGAAACCAAAAATTTTATGAGGGGAAGAGTCAAAAATATGGGGAAAATTAGAGACATTATGCAAAATCAGGGGTGGCTGAGAGCTAAGGTAGAAAGAAAGAAATAAACATGAAAAATGTCTTTGGGGGAGATATTAAAAGGATAAACCAGGAAGTAAAAAGCCTGTGTGTGTGTGTGTGTGTGTGTGTGTGTGTGTGTGTGTGTGTGTGTGTGTGTGTGTGTGTGTGTGTGTGTGGGTGTGTGTGTGTGTGTGTGTGTGTGTGTGTGTGTGTGTGTGTGTGTGTGTGTGTCTGCCTGTTTGTTGTGACTATGCCCAAATGAACTAAATCTAATTGACATAATATTAAAAATATATTACGAGCAAATTATTTCATAAGACATTATAAATGCATTAAAAACAGACAATCACCATTACCTGCAAGACTACATTTCAATCCACTGAACATTTGGAGGTAGGATTATTTTATCCATGCATCCATAACCTCTTTTTCCCATTTTTGCACATGAGGTCTGGATGTCTCTCAACAGTGACAATCATATAGAGCCGATATTTACACTGCCAGGTGGCATGTTGCAGTTTTTATTTCATACTACATATGCACACTTATACGTATTGGTAATTTAGAGAGTCCAATCCACCTACTGCATGTCTTTGGAAAATGTAAGTAAACCACAGCACCTGGAGAAGTTCCACATGAGCACAGGGAGGTCATACAGACTCCAAACGGAAAGCACCCCAGACAAGTATGGAACTGGAAAAACTTTTGCTGTGAGGTGACAACACTACCTGCTGTGCCACTGAGACACCTTTTTAGAGCAATCAATTGGAAGAGCAAAATGTATACCTAATATGACAGACGTCGTAAGGTGTTTCCAGGAGGACGGTTAATGCTCAGATTAATCAGTCCGTTCTGGCAATGTGGCATGCATTTTTCCTCATGATGCATTACACCACAGATGTTTCATTTAAACCTGTAGTGCCTTTTTTGTATACTTCCAGTTAACGCCCATAAATGCGTAGGGCATCTAGAACTTTTTGTCGGTCTGACTTCACTAATTAAGTAACTTACCAGCTAATAATAGGCAGTATTATAAAGGACAAGGAGTAAGTAACAACATTACACTAAGATTGTTGATCTAGAATGTCATACTGTAGAGAACTTAATCACTGTTTGCTGCTTATTATTAATAGTTTCATATGTATGTTCATATTTTTACAACAGGGGGAGACCTACATGCTTTTCATGGGTATAGTGTGAAATGCCTTGGTAGGAGACAGTAAAATTCACTGTCAATGTCCATTCATATCATACTATAATGGATATGCTGCTACTGGTGTGTTAGTAATTATGGAAATAAGCAGTATTTCTGTATGTAATTAATACTTCAAACAGCAAGTGATAAACTATTGTATGACATTAGGTGAAATCTTAGATGTTGTTGAAAAACTCTGACATCGATACTTGCACTGTAAGTTGCACATCTTGAGGGCTATTTAGTAATATTTATAATGATAATTATATAATTCAGCATATGTGTTCATATTTCTGTAAGTATTTCAGTAAACATGAACACAGAGAGGAATTTCTTGCTGTTATGTGAGCACTTATATCTGGTTAGCAAGTGTTTAAACACATATATGTTTAGGTTGTAGATTTTCCAAAACATAATAATTTGTAAACATTGTGCAAAAAATAAAATTCTGGGTTTTTGAGCATTATAATAATAGTATAGGTTTTGTAGAAAGACTATCACTGCCCTGATTCTTATCACTGTAAAAAAATCTTACTGATAATGTTGCTGTTTGTACAATTTGGTAGCTTTTATTGTTCACAAAATATTTATTTTTTTTGTCTTATGCTTTTAAATTGAGTTTTCAGCAAATGCTTTGGAATGTAAGTATGAGTGTAGTCTTCTAGAGGTGTGTCCTTCTACATGTTAATGAGATAAGAAAGAAAGTAAACAGCAGGGTATCTCAGGTTCCTGCCACACAGCTTCATACTTGATGGAACTATCATGGTTATTTATGTGGATTTGATTTGTTCAGTCTGTCAATTTTCTCTGGGAATGCTAGTTTCTTTCCAATTCCAAAAATATGTTGATTGAGCAACAACTCTCAGCTCTCCAGATATATTGCTTTATTCCTTGTCCTTGTACACTGGGTAAAGACTAAAACAAGTTTTACCTTGATTAAAAATAAATAACTAAATAAATACTAATTTGTTGCTGAATTATGGCAGGTATAGGCTTGTGTTCTAAACAAATATTTGAAATGTGTATGTTTTTCTCTGTACATTTCTTAAACAGTCATTATGGACAATACCTTGATATTTTCACAGACGATTAAGGCCAGACTCTGCTAATGACCTGCATTATAAAGTTCAGAGTTTGTTTCTCACAGCCCCAAGTCCCTCAACTAGATATTGTTCCTAAAAGTAGATTTTGTCTTGTGACATTACATACTTAGCATTTCAGTCAAACAGAAAAAGAAAAACATGGATATGCATTTATGTTTTCAGTCGCCATGGTCTTTTTGACACTGAATACATTTATTAATCACCATTCAGAAAGCACTATGTGACATAAAATATGTAAGCCTCCATCGAGCAAAATCACAGAAAGAAAACAACACCTTTTTATTATTCATTTTTTATATTACAAGAGAGAACATTAAAACTATCCATCACATTGCAATGTTTTGGAGTCTGGTTTCTTAAAATCAATCCTTTTATGATTCTCAGAACTTAAGCCACTAAACAATCTAATGGAATAAAGACTGACTGCAGATACTGAGTTACTGTTTAGGAATATTAGCCTGAGGTTATATTTAGCTGCAAAGACTCTTAAGTGATTTATTATGTTACCATCCTTTTGTGGGAGTTGATTCCATTGGCTGTAACCTGTAGTTAACAGTTACAAGAGAACATAGAAAGAAATTGCAGTACTTGATCACTACTGTTTTACATGGTGTAAACACAAACTTTAATTTCCTCTAACACGTTTCTGTTGCTATGAAGTCATGGAATAAGCAAAGACAGTTATCGAATACATCTTACTTAGTTTAATTTCCATCGCTGCATTGCATCTTCTGTTATTCTTTGGGTCAGAGTCTTAATATGACTATCCAAATCCACCATAGAGCTGCCTAATATATTTTCCCACTTTCAAAGTAAACATGTTTTCTCTTTGACTTTGTGAAAACACTTGCAGCTGTACTGAAATAAATTCCAAAAGACATGAAAGTAAAGCATGTGATATATTATTGTGAATGCTGTAAAATGTTACTTAGATCAATAGCATTTTATTCACTTTAAAACTTGATCAGAAATGTACTGAATGTTCATTCAGGAGATTTGACTGGTATATCATAAAAATATAAACTCTCATTCAGCTATCATAAACCAAAGAATATGGAGTGACTTGCTTTATTTTACTGTTAGTGGAGACTGTGTATAAATGCTTCTCTTTCCATGGATTCAAAAAAAAATGTTATGATTTGGAACAGTCAGCTGTCCAGGTCTGGCATTGCTTTTAAATATCAGTTGTGTCAATAACAGATGCTAGAAAAAATGTAAAGCTTTTTTGTCTAATTTATTATCCCCTCTCTGGTGTGGAATACTATCCATTCTGAGTCATCATGTCTAGCACAGATCTGCTTACAAAAGCTTATTTTACCAAGCTCACAATCACTAAGCTAGTTAAATAATTCCCATTTCCTTTCGTTGTCAGGTGGTTTACTGTTTTAAAAACAGAGTTACACAGTGTATTCAAACGCTATGCCATTTGGCTAGTGACACACATTGCATTTCTTGCACTGAGGGTGCCAGCAGTCCTGTCCTTCCAAATTCTTGTCACAGATGTATGATTTGTGCTCAAGTGGTCTTCTAGGAAAAAGGGAATACGTATTCATTCAGCCAAATATTTTGGTACTCTCTGCACAGGAATCAAAATATGCTTCCATGCTCTAGATCCCAAGACTGAAATAATTTGTTTATTTAAAGCAAAGCAATCCAGAATAATTTTAAGGAATATATTCTGTTTAAAAGAGTAAGTAAAAGAAAAATAAATGAAATGATCAGGGATAGTGGAAAACAGAGATGGTGGTGCAGGGGAATATATATTGGAACTACCTACATCAAGAGCAAATAAAGCCGACTAATTAGCTAACAGTTTTGTTTGTGTGTGTTTGTATGCTATTGCTTACCTTGTGACACAGAAATAGTAAGTTTCAATTCTGAAGCACTTATAAGGGTTTTGTAGGAGAGGTTTTCTCTCCGGTCCTCCACTGAAAGTGGGTTCTTGTCCAGCTAGAGTTCCTTCTAAACAAATATTGATAAATAAATACAATAAATACATTTATTAAACAGACATACTATAGCCTGAAGTGGATGGTGAACGTGCATTCTTCTGTACTTAAAATATCTTCTGGTTTGACTGTTAATAAACTAACTTTATCAAAAGCTTAGTAATGTATTCATCTAGAAAGGAAAGGAAAGACTCATTATTGAATTTCTGTTCATTACACAGAAGTTTATTTATTTTATATCAGAGAATAAAAAATAGTATAGACATTTTTTTCTGTCATCTTGTACCAAATAATCATGTAAATATTCAACCAGATGCTTGACTTGAAGTTCATCATTTGTCACTGCAGATGTAAAAATCTTTCATATATGAATGTTTTCTTGTACCATGTTCATATAGTCAAACAAATTCGGAGGTATGTGTGAGAAATTACTAAACCAGAATCACAAAATTATACCTGGGGTAGAGTATATGTCTCTTATGGACAGGGGCAATTTGTAAGATACTCAATGCATAGGCATAGGCATAGACCCATGCCATCCTCTTATCTCTAGGGGCCATACATTGGCTAGGCTTGTAAGGGATCTTAAGTCCTTAGCCTAGTAATCTCCTATGAGTCTATATCAATGGATGGGGAATCCTTTGCTGCACTTGGAAATGTAGATTTTGCCATGTTACATCGTCCTGAGAAGTATCATCAGTGCATTGTAGCAACTATGAATTCTTGTAAATTAGCAGAGTATGCTGACATTCACTGACACTGAAAATGGGTCACTGGTGCAGGTATGATTTTCAGAAGCATTTACTTACCTCCAGAACATAGCTTTTCATTCTAGGAAAATGTATCAAACCAAGCACCAGACAGTATAGGTTTTTAAACAGTATACTTTTCTACAACTGGAAAAAAAAAGTCCGGAAATGACAGGCTTAAAAAAATAGAAAAAACATTTTGCCAAGTAGTCCAGTGGGGGGGGGGGGGAAGACATTTAGCAAAATGTATAACCTTATAAAAAGTAATATCTTTTGATTGGTCAATACCTTCCTCTGATTTTGTCCTTACAAATGTACAGCCCTCAAATTGGATATATTTCCAAATCCCTAAGTCTAGTAAAAACAAATGTCACTCAGCCAACATCCAGAACCAACCATATGTTACAAACATCACTTCCGTATTCATGCTTATTAAAATTCGATGATTGTTGTCTGTAACCTTTGGGCTTAACTATGATGCTTATACTCTACATGTGAATACCATTGACAAGCTACATTCACCTAATGTTTTGAAATAAGTTCTGTATGTTAATGGAACCTTTGTGTCAGTTTATAACATCAAAAGCAATCCCCAGGATTCACGAATCCTCCATGTAAGAGTAAAGGAGGCTTACACGGAAACGCCAGTGTAAGAATAAGATGGCAGTGTGCCATGCATATTAATGAGGGTATGCTCCCTCAACTCTAAGGCTAACACGGAACATGCATGAGTGTAGGGGGTGTGTCGGACTGCCGAGCAGTCCAAAAATCCACACCCCTGCAAGTCCCACAATAGGGAAATGTCAACTGGCATGAGCGAGTCCGCTCAAATGTGTACATTCCCAAAACTACACTCCCCCACAGTCTAAACACCAGTACAATAATAAAATGTAAATATTTTTTTTTATTATTCCCAATATAGCTGCCCGTATTTGCGCGTGTTTGCGCGGGTTTGCCAATTGCTTAGCTACAGTTTGCAGTAAGACATTGAAGAGGATAATAAGAAACGTATATGCAAATTAAGCAAAATAGCAATAATGTAGTGGTAGAAGCTTCGCACTAAGAGGAGGCATCCCTGGTTTGAATCCCACCACTCCCCTTTTGATTTCCTATTGGAAATCCGTATATGAAAAGAATTCCTGCCATTTACCAATGAAATTTTATGAAAAAGCATTGAAATGGCCTATGTAGTAGTGAACGAATTTTATATATATATATATATATATATATATATATATATATATATATATATATATGAAAGTGAAATGGTTATGCATACTGATGAATGCACAAGTAATGTATCTTAAGCAATGTGATGCACTGCTAAGCAAAGTTTACTAGTATTAAGCACATGTCAGTATAATTGCTCATAGCTTAGCACTGCTTTAACTAGCACAATAGCTTTGCATGGAGCTGCGCATCGTGCCAACTAGCACAGCGTAGAGCAACGTTGGTCAATGTAGAGCAACATCAGGCAACATAGAGCAACATAGAGCAAAGTAGAGCAATATCGGGCAACGTAGAGCAAAGTCAGTAAAACATAGCCACACCTCCTAGCCGGTCTGGCCAGTAGTGAAATAAAAAGAAATGACAGGCCTCAAACCTGGGATACTGTGCACCATAATCACAGTACTGAACCACTATGCCATGACAGCTATTCATAAGTATGCACTGTCAACACACACATACATATCAATGTAAGTTTACCCATTGCTAAGCAGGCATGCCTTCAGCTGCATTTTTTCTAACTGGCCAATCACAAATAAGTGCGGGAAATGATGCATATTTAAGCTCCATAGGCAGGAATACTAGCCATAACTGGTTGTACCTCCCATCTGCAGGCAGCAATGGCTGGTGCTGGAGAGGGCTCTCATTTTCGAGTGCAACGTTGGGGCATTGAGGAGTCCAAAGTAATGATTTGGCTCCTTGTCCACCATCATGAGGAGAGACTCCTGTGGGGCCAGTACCAGGGCACCCAATACAAAGCAGAAGCCTGGGACGGTCTAGCTCATGAACTCACCAGTGCCACAGGCATCCCTCGGACTGGTGAGCAGGTTAGACACCACCATGCAGACCTGAGAAGATGCAAGGCAGATCAACTGGACCAGTGGATCCAGAAGGCCCGTGGGATGCCCAATGCCCCACTACTGAGTAAGTAGCCATGGAATTAAGTATGTAAGAATTGCTATTCTAGTGTATACTATGGATAGGTATGTCTCAATATCACTTCAATTACTTCACAGCTGCAGGTGTCCTTGCTGCGAATCAGCAAGCCTATGAGGATAGGCTGCTAAGGCTGCGCCACCAGGCAGGTTAGTAAGTATTCTGCATGTACTATTATGTAAAATAAATGAGAGAGCCTGAAAAATGTGTTTAAACACAATAAATAAAGGTATAATCATTTTCTAATAATTATTCTGCAGGTACTGTTATATAAAGACAAGAAAAGTGTTTTAAGTCTTTAATAAAGGTATAATTCATGGAGTGTATCTGTGTCATTTTATTTGATCTGTTGTTGTACTCTTGCATTATAGAAATAGTACTGTTGTATTAAGTGCTGTGAACACACAGTTGGGTAGGCCCATATAAAGTGGATGAAGGGAGTGCCAGTAGCTTTTAAGCATATTCACAGTCCTCAACTGTTGGTTCATGCCCAGCATGTACAGGTTAATCTGGCACATGAGTAGCTTTGTTTTGTGTTTCCCAGAAATGTCATTTTACTGGCAGAAATGTAGGGAGCTGTTAACATATAACTGATAGTTTCACCTACACATATCTAGATAAGTATATGAAAGTAGAGCTGTCAGTGTACCATCTCAGCAGTAGTGTGTCTGAGCAACTCACAAAATATGTAGCAGTAACATCTGCATCCCAGACAGTTTGTATGTCAGATACAGCCCATGTATATAAAGATCTAGCAAGACCCATTTCACGATCTAAGGACAATTGTGTAATGTAATAATAAATGTAAGGGACATATAACTGCAGTCAATAGGAATGTAGTGTAAACTAGAAGGATATATAAGTTGTTAATGGAGCTATCATTTTCCACCCTACTGTATGTGCATAAAAAATGCAGTTCCACACCTCGATGGGCAAGTCTAATCTCAAAACATTTGTTGGGACATATGTCCTATTGGTTCATAAATATCTGCATTTATTTTGATGCATGTGCCCTGTTCATATATCACAATATTGGTGGCCTGTTGCCATCAATTAAACCTGCATGCTGTTGCAATGTCCACTGTCCACTGTTGACCCATATATGCATGTGTCATGCTTGCTGTTCAACTCTTGGAACTCTGGTGTGTTGGGTTAATGGGAACACTTCTGCATGCTGTTATAACTAATTTGAAGTGCTGTTGACTGTTGCTAACCCATATTTTCATGAATTCCTCCTAAACATAGAACGCATGGGAAGGCCGGTCCCAGCAGACCCACCTGTCCCACCTCAGCTGGCCATGGCACCTGGCACCAGCAGGTCCAGTGCCCAGCCTGGGACCTCCTCCTCCATTGTCCCTGTGCCACCTTCAGGTGGAAATGCTGCAGGGGATAGGGCTCGTCCCCTCCGTGCAAGCGTGGGTGGAGGAGGGCCACCTATCACCCTCTGAACAATCCGGGCTGTGGTGTGTATAGAGATCGAGCATTCTGTCGCTGTTCCTCTATGCCAGCTTGAGGCACGGGTGGCGCAACTCACGGGTGAGCCTGCCCCTCCTATGCAGCCCCCAGCACAGCCACCCTCTGGGCTGTGAAGGTGCAGTGGTGACTGCCCATGGGTGGGGATCTCAGTTCCACTGTTGCCATCTGTGGGCTCATGGGCTTGCAATTTCCAAAATTCCTTCCCCGTCAATGGTGTTCACCCAACACATCTGTCATATTCTGCCCCTGTATGCGTCTTGTTTGTCTTGTCTATGTACCTCCCCAACCTACCTCCCCAAATATACCTACTTCCCCTACCCCACATTCCACTCTCACCTGAAAAAAAGGGCATTCTGCTCCAAAAAAAAATTACGCCCCATACATAGCCGCCCATTTTGCACACATGTCCGCTGGATACATAAACTGATATTCAATTGGCAGTGCAACACACTTTGTTGTCCTCACCCCTCTCACAGGGGTTTGAAGGTTTCATATTTCAAACCAAAATTATTGCATATGCACAGCTGCTGCTGTTAAAGAAATGGGCAACTATGGGCCTTCCCTACACCCGTCCTCCACATCCCGAGCTGTTTTCCTTACTGTCTTTCCCTCTTTGTACCCCATTTTCACCTCTTTCCTATGTCCCCATTTTCTTTTCTTTCAAAGAAATGAGCACGGGGGTTAGCATGAGTAAGCACTTTTAAGCAGTAGTTAGCAGGTTTGCGCGAGTGTGCGTGAGTGCGCTTGTTTAAGCCGGAGTAAGCATGTATAAGGCTGTTTAAAGAGTTATAAGCACGTTTGCACGGGTGTGCGCACGTTTTAACCCGAATAAGCAAGTTTTAGTCCGTGTAAGCATGTGTGCGCGCATCTTAGTTGCTGTGCTCGTGTTTGCGCTTGTGTGCGCGGTGCTCCCCCCTGAGGAAACAGAAAGGAAAAAGGAAACACAACAAATAGTAGGAAGCTACCAGGGAGTACTAGCAGAGCTAGCAGGTGAAAACAATCAGAATCAGGCAATTACACAGGCAGTACACTAGACCAGGCCAGCCTAGCACTTAAAACTCTGCAAACAAGAGTGTACAGGCCCAGGTTAACCTACCATGGGCTACATGAGCTGGAGATAGTGGAGGGCTATAGAATGGACAGAGACCTCCTGCAGCAAATTGTTGAGCTGTGCAGACCACGCCTCACACACAGAACCAACAGAGGGGAACCCATCCCAGTGGAAACCAATGTATATGTTGGCCTAAGAATATTAGCAACAGGTACCTTCCAGAGACCAACTGGTGATATGATGGGGATATCACAGGCATCAGCATCCAGGGTATTACACCAGTTCCTGGATGCCATGTCAGCATATGTCGGTGATCATGTATATTTCCCCAATTCCTGTGAGGTATTGGCCAGCAATATGCGTCTCTTCCAGCAAATAGTGGAATACCCTGAGGTAGTGGGTGCAATAGACTGCATGCGCATATGCATCAAAGCACCAGCCGGCAAGCGGGGTAGGGTCTACTTCAACCGCAAGGGCTTCCCCTCCATCAACTGCCAGGTTGTGTGTGATGCCCAGGGCATAATACTGAATGTGTGTGCAGGCTGCCCTGGAAGCTACCATGATTCCCATATCTGGCATCTGACACAGCTGTACCAGACATTTGCCAATGGGGACATCCCACATGGTCACCGAGTGGGGGATGCTGGCTAAGCACTGGAGCCGTGGCTGATGACACCCATCAGAAACACACACACACCTGCACAGGAACGCCATAATGAGGCACACGCACAAACATGTAATGTAATAGAGCATGTGTTTGGGCTGCTCAAGTCACGGTTCCAGTGCCTGGACACATCTGGTGGAGCCTTGCAGTACTCACCAACTACATGTACCCAAATTGTCATGGTATGTGCTATGCTACATAATATGATGCTGCAAAAACAGTTGAAGCAGGACCAGCATAGGCCTGGGCCAACAACCCACCACCATTGCCAAGGCCATCACAGGCAGAGCGTGACTCGGAGGAGGAACAACCTGAGCCTGCCCCAGTAGGCAGAAGGAGGCGTGCCCAGTATGCTTTGGCCTTGGCAAAGAGGAAACGCATAGCACATACACTGGCTCAGTAGGAACTCTGGAAATGATACCCCTCTCCGACTCGCACATAAAGTAAAAGGGATGCCTAAGTTGACACTACCTGCTTCCAAACATGTGCAGGGAGTGTAGTATGTGCATCCGACATAGACAGCCCTGCAGCACCACCTAAGCCATGAATGCCATGTGTTAAGCAATATAACGCAGTGCTAAACAACAATTACCACCATGTAGTATATGCAAACAAAATCACACACACCAACTAGCACAACTGTGGTCAATGTTCAGTAATACTGGGCAACATCCAGCAATGTTGGTGAATATTGAGCAATGTCGGACAAGCCTGGTCTAAGTAGGGCATAGCTGAACAAAAGCCAACATTCTCATATTTGCTTAACAGGCCGTTAAGCAGTGTGGTCTGCTCAGTATGAAAATATAAATCAGTGATGGGTCTCGAACCCAGGATACTGTACACTATAGCCAAAGTACTGAACAACTAAACCATGACAGTATTACAGTGGTCCACCTGTATGACAGAATGTTGATATGTCTATGCAAAGTATTCCATGGAAACCCTGCAGGCACAGCATAATCCTTGTTGAGTTATGACACAAAGGTGAGTCCTGCAGTGAGAACAGAACCTGACTTCCAACACACACAGTATAAATGTTAATATTGGTCATGTTCGCACACATCAGCAAATGTAGTGGACCTCAGATGGCAACATACTGAAGGGTCACACTGGGCATGCTCACACACTTGAATAAATGAGACAAATGTCAGGCAACAAAACATGTAATGTCAGAACTGGGCATGCTCACACACTTAGGCCATGTCTGAGTACAGCAGTGGGCCACGCATATCTGGCAGTTGCATGTGTTAACCCAGGAACCTGTCACTATACAGCAATCCGCCCTGTGCACACAGTTATATGACAACAGACACATCTATAATATAGTGGAACCCTGTCATAATCAAATATGTTCTGCAGATACTGAAGTTCTTCATGGAAACTGGTAAAGCAAAGATGATAAAGACCTGCAAACAGTATCAGCAATAAACATTGTGCATCTTGAACATTAGAATAGGTTCAGAGGTCGATACTAGGCTATCTGCCCTAGGGCATGTACAAGCCTAGCAAGAGTGTGTTTGGCATTCACAACCCTGTCAGATTACTACACTGTGTGTGTGAATAGTAGGTCACACAAGATAGCCCATGTATGTTAATGCTAGTGTGCCTCTGTCTAGCAGGGACACAGAAGATATCCCAGGGGTAAATATACAATCACCCATACAGTCATCAAGATGTCTCCAGTAGGTGGTCAGTCGGTGGCTCTGCCTATGTGAAACTGGGATTACATTCTGTAGTGAGTGGAGCCTCTGGGATGAAAATCTGTCCCTCCACAATGTCCTATTAACATCTGTGCTGAGGTATACGTCCCTGCAGTGTGTAGCTCCAAGGGAGTTGGATATCCTGAGGTGGAGCATGCCCAGTAATTTTGGTTTGGCTATAGCTGTAAACAACAGGCACACATCATATCTGAGTAGGTGGTAAGCGACAGAGTAGAGCTGGAGTTACTGCATCTGAACTATGCAGGGCATCTGTGTGAGTCCCTAGATCTGCTTGGTGAGGACCGTCCGTGGCCAGTACAGTTGCTGCAGGTGCCAGGTAAGGTACACCCCAAATGTGGCATTGTAACCAAGCATGGCTGTGATGAGTATAGGGGCACAATGACCTCACTCGATCTATATGTGAAACCATATGGGATAAGGTGGCACACATAGAAGATGTGTCCAACCACCTTGGCAACGTGAATGTTAAAGGTGACTATGAACAAGTGATGTCCCCAAATCCCTAACTACTCCTACCGTATGTAATGGACTACTACCTATGTTATAATATGTGGGCATGTTGTTACTTCCAAAAGGGATGACTATGCAACTAATGGCATTTAGCTGTAGGCCATGGCTCAGGCACCAGTCATCCATCTCTGTGAGACCCTGATTGAGTATGCATGTGGCAGCTGGAGAGTTGATCATGGCACCCAGTTTGCAGTCAAGTGCAAACATGTTCAGCCATATTCCCCCTGTGATAGCCTGTACGTAATACAAATATATACTGAACAAGAGAGATCCCAGGACCAAGCTGTGTGGGATGCCATGTGTAACTGGTTTATAGTCAGACATGGCACCTGCAATCCTGACCATGTGGGTGCTATCCCTGATCTAGGTATCAATCCATTGTGTGAGATATGTGTCCAAATTGACACTGGTGAGCCTATGCATAATGGCCCAAACAGTTATTGTGTTGAATGGTTTTGCAAGGTTCAGGTAGGCTGTGTGGATAGCCGTCACTATGTCGATGGACCTGTTAGCTATTCAAAGAATACCTACAGGTTCAAGAGGCAAGATCTGCCCACAACAATGCTGAAATGAGTAGGACACAGTGTCTGTAGGTTCCTGATGTCTATGTGTAGTAGTCTTATGAGAATATGCTCCATAGCTTTGCAGAACAGGCTACATAGGCTTATAGGGCAATATTGTCTGTGGTCCGTTGTGGCACCAACTCTGTGGAGTGGGACCACTGTCCCAGTACGCCATTCCTTGGGTACATATGCTGTGGTAACTCCGATACTGAACAGTGATGTAATGTGAGGGTTGCATTTGTCATGATGCTTGTGTATGATGCAGGCTGGGACACCATCTGGTCACATTGATACTGTTATGTACGCTGTGGGGAGGGCAGCACTCACCTGTTACTGTGTGATGTCAGGAAGGTTATACTCTGTTGGGATGGATAGTTGCTCCTTAGGGGGGATGGGTGGGAGACATCTGCACTGAACCTGTTTGCCAGGATGTAGGCAATGCCAGTGGGTTCAGGGTAGGTTTAGTCAGTATGCAGTAGCTCACAACATATCAGTGAGTGTCCACCCAGGTTCCTGACATAACTGAAGAAGGCCGTGTGATAGTCCTATGTCAGGTGCAATTGTCTGGTAGAAGCGGCCCTTAGAAAAGTCCATGACTGATTGTAGCTGTCTGCTAGTACAGATCACAGATGCCTTCCCAGTCTAGGATTGTGCTCTATCATGTAGTAGCGTCCTCCTGACGTTGTACATCTTATTAATGGTTGGGGTCTACCAGACAGGTTCCCTGCCATTGTAGTAGTGGGTCTTGTTGTTATTTGGGATAGCACAATCCATGCAGTCCACTAGGTGTCCATAGAATGTGTATGTAAAGGATGCAGCAGTATGAGCCGTATATGCAACTGTCTCAGGATCTTTGAACGATACCACCTTGCTTCAGTGAAGTGAGATGTTGGCTCATGAGAAGTTCACCAAGATTACCCAGGATGGGTGTGTGGAGGGTATATGTATGTCCTGTGAGATACATGTATGTTCTGACCTTACCAATGAGGGGTATATCGCTGGTGTGGAACATAGAGTCCCCATGTTGGTGATGAGCAGGTCCAATGTGTATTCCCCCTTGTGGCTGTGCCAAAGCATATGAGTCCACAAATTGTAGTGACTGTTGGGTGAGGTTGTCGGGGCCAGTCAATATGTGTGTATATGAAGTCACACAATATAATGGTGTCTGTGGAGACCTTCATATTCTCCATAGTTCCCACAAAAGCTGAGTGTGTTTCCTGAGATTGGGAGCATGTTCTGTAGCAGACAACAAACTGAAAGGCAGTATTGCACAATGGTAGTTGTATATGTATGGTCTGTGATGCTTTGTGCAGTGCTACTAACCTGGAGGTGTGTGTATCTGTGATGTATATGGATAATCCCCCTAGTTGCGTTGTCTGTTCCAAGTCTTGTTGTCAGACAGCATGGTATGAAACATAACCTGGTAGTGCTGGTGTGCATAAACGAGCCTGAACCAGGTGTCTGTCAGTGCACAGATATTGCTCTCTTCCATACTGAAGAGAGTCCTGAGTGGCCACAATATGAGGTTAACACAACTGTTGTTGAGCAGCATTACCCTTAGTTTCATTTAACCTGTAATGTCTATGGAGGTGGGTTTGTCTTCTGAGCCCTGCTTAAAAAAGGCACTCTGGTGGTAGCAAGAGCCTTAGCCAGCATACCAAAGTCCAAGGGTGACAGGTGCAAGCTGTCCATAGTGAAGCTACGTGGCATGTCGAGCATGTCACCATACACTGACAGTCACTGCATCCCCTATGAATGAAACAAATTTGTTAGCCAACTGTTAAATGTGATATGTGTGTCCATATACTGTGACATCATAATTGGTGGGTGTAAGATGCTAGACAAGGTCAGGGTCATACTGGCCTGGGCTACATGATCAGAGTGCACCTCCATGTATCATTTCATGTGGTCCAGGGAGTAACGTCTGAGGTTACACACACCAGCATGGACAATGATGGTGCCAGTCTTGTACTTTCTTTGGAGTGACCTGACTGCCTGTGTTATGTGACAGATCCTGGCACCCAACAGACAGCCCAAAGTGACTATTCCCTTGTCAGGGCTGGTGAGTGGTACGTCAGTGTGTCTGAACATAAGTGTCGCCTATTACAAGTGTATTAGGTGTGTTGCTTAGCCCAAAGGGCAGTGACTGTGTGGCACACTGACATTGTGAACTTAGTGATATGTGGGTATTGTAGTGGGGTAGCAGGTGTGTGTGTGTCTGCTTTGGAGGTCTCTGCTGCTTAGGTAGAGTAGATTTACAGCATCCGAGTATGTCAATGTGTGCTAATGTTGTTTGAGTGCTGTTGCTAGAAGATATGTGAGACTGATATGTGGTGTGTGTGGTTACCTTCACCACCTGATAGACTGTGCCAGTCATGGGTTGAGGGAGTTCAGCTCCCTGTATGTCTATATAGATGCATCTCACACATATATCTGAGTTTGTCGGGAGGAGGAGAGGGTTGTCTGTGTACATGAGGCAGATGTGACATTGTGTCAATATCACAATATCCACCAGCTGGACTGAAGAGTACACACAAAACCGACCCCTGGACATGCCAGGATATTATCATGACATACTCTGTAGCCTGATCACAAAGGATCAGTAGGGTATTAAGTATGTAAAAGAGTATAACAGGGATTAGTGCTCATGTTCGTTAGTGTTTTGTAAAGAGGAGCTGAGAAGGAGTCCAGACTGAATCATGACACCTCCTTCAGCTATGTCATAAATATCAATGTACACACATATATGTCCTGAGTCAGGGCCAACTGTACCTGAATGTCAATGCCGACATCATGACAGACAGGCCCATATGTACATACCCATCCCCCACTGACAATAGTCCACATCATCATACCAGGAGATATCACATGTAGAATGGATGAGCAGCTACCCCGATTGCCAAAAGCATGGCAGCAGGTGGAATACATTGATTCCCAATATGTGTCATGCACAAACTACAGAACAAACAGATCATGCACCTGAACAGTCAGCGGAACCGCACCCCCTACACAGGATGTGGAACCATTGAATGTGTCACAGCTACATATGGCACTCCCCACAAGTGTTGGTGAACAACACACCATGGGAAGTCAAGTCTAGTATGCCTATGAGGTCTGATCTGCAAGGTCATGAAGTCCATCATGGTTCCAGTCATAAACAGAGCTATTGGAAGCTGACACACACACAACCCTACCAATTGTGGTATGTTCATGTGCAGATCATGGTTCCCAAACATGCTAGGCTGTTTGCAAGGCAGCCACCCAGGACATACATCAATGAGCACATCTACACATGTGTCACATAGACTTTGAATAGCCCTTTATCAACATCCCAGACACATGTAGTATCCACAAAACCAAGAAGCTGTGCATAAATATGTATTGACATATGACGGAATGTCAATGTGTCCACAGATAGATCACACAAGCTAAGGACACTGAGGTCATGTTCAAGCTGTTGACACCTGCTGACCCACATGGACCATTCCTGGAATGGCATAAAACAAAGTGTACACACATAACCATGTCCAGTCCGATGATGTCACCATCCTATAAATACAGCAGGAGAAGATAAGACAGCTAATAAAGCAAATAGCGTGCCGTGTTAATGCATCTCTTTTTAGTGTCATAACATAGTTAGATAGGGGTTTGAATCCTGCAAAGTGTGTATGTGTGCAGTTTCCTTTGAGAGGTGTTCCCTTTTTGGAGACTGGGAAAGCTCAGTAAAGGAGGTACATTCCTCTTTGCAATGTCTGATGATGTCACCATCCTACAAATACTGCAGGAGAAGAGAACCCAGCTAGTAAAGCAAATAGCACGTCTTATTAGTGCGTCTCTTTCTAGTATCATAACATAGTTAGATAGGGGTTTGAATTCTGCAAAACATGAGTGTGTGTGAGTGTATGTATGCAATTGTCTTTAAAAGGTGTTCCCTTTTTGGAGACTGTGAAAACTCACTAAAAGAGGTTCATTCCTCTTTGGAAAGTCTGATGATGCCACCATCCTACAAATACTGCAGGCAAAGAGAAACCAGCCAGTAAAGCAAGTAGCACACCATGTTAGTATATCTCTCTCTAATATCATAACATAGTTAGGTAAGAGTTTAAATCCTGCAAACAGTGAGTGTGTGTATGTGTGCAATGGATTGTCTTTGAAAGGAGTGCCTTTTTTGGAGACTGTGAAAACACACTAAAAAAGGTACATTCTTCAATGGAAAGTCTGATGATGTTACCATCTTACAAATACTGCAGGAGAAGAGACAACATCCAGTCAAGCAAATAGCATGCTGTGTTAGTGCGTCTTTGTCTAGTATCATAACATAGTTAGGTAGGGGTTTGAAACCTGCAAACAGTGAGTGTATGTGTACAATTGTCTTTGAAAGGAGTACCCTTTTTGGAGACTGTAAAACACACTAAAAGAGGTACATTTCTCTTTGGAAAGTCTGATGATGTCACCATCCTACAAATACTACAGGAAAAGGGAAACCAGCCAGTAAAGCAAATAGAGCGCCATGTTAGTGCGTCTCTCTTTAGTATCAGAACATAGTTAGGTAGGAGTTTGAATCCTGCAAATGCTGACTGTGTGTGTGTCACGGTTGGTCAACACAGTGTGGGTTTTGCTTTTACTATGGTATGACATAGTATGATGACAACAGTAAGTGCATTGAAGACATCAGGTATCTGCATGGCAAATATATATGTGTACATGTCCCCTCAATCACTACTTAGGTGTGAAGCCTGCATACTACATGAATACATTTGTTTCCATTGACAGGTTGTGCTGCTGCTACTCGGATCATAGGTCACATATGTATGTATGTGACATGGCCATCCACTGTCGTGTTCTGTGGCCAAGGTCATCTGTGGCACACACACCCATGACAGTTACTTAAGAGTAGTGTGAGTGAGGGTATATTCCTGGGGTATATGTCAGACATAGTCATACACAACAAAGTCTGCCAAGAATGGACAGTCTTTATAGGTGTACGACTGCCTTGTGGATATGCATTCAGGCCTCTAATGTCTGTGATACACCTTCAGACTCCACAATACCTATGGATATGTGAAAACCAAGGGACACATGACATAACATGGGTCTGTATGTACACAATGGTACCCAACAAACATGTTGAGGGCTACTACTGGTGTGGTACTGACGGGATAGTATGTATAGTACATGACTATGCCATAGTCGGCTTACTGCTATACAACATGTATCACACAACAGGTATCTGTCTGTATGATACCCTTGTGTAGGATATGCGTCCCATCCAGGGAATGCATTGTAGGCCATTCCATGCATTCCCAGATTTGGATGGACACATTCCTAGTGTGTCTGCATGTACCTAAGGGGGCTATATGACACACAGGTGTGGTCACAGTAATAGGTGGCGGCCAACACCACTGGTTAGTGTTATAGTGTAGCACCGGAAGGATCCAATTGATACTGGGTTCCCTACTACTGTGTGTCATTTGTCAGGACATCATCCAATGATTGCTTATAGTCATGATGTTGAGGTTGTGTATACTACCAGACTGCAAATCATTGACTGATATTAACGGTATCACCCACAGCATAGTGTCAACCCATGTCATACACACGTCTACCCATGTTAGTACATAACTGTAGTAGAATGCATACTGGCAATTGAAAGATGCAATGGTATGTTAATAATGTGTACAACAGGGTATGCCACACTTCCCATGTGTCCACTATGCACGTACATCCAGACAGTGCACACCCACCATGTTCACAGATGTACACTTGCTAATCTGTACTGCACACATCACACACGTACTGACCACTCGCTAACACATGCTGGCAACACATCACACATCAGCCAAGTGGCACATGGGTGGATAATGCATACTCAGAACTAACAGTGGTGTAAACAATGCTACACTGACAATCAGAGCTTTGATGCATAATGTCTGCTCAGATATACCTACAAGGATGTAGTTAGACTTCCTTGTTGACAACTCGCTATTATTGCTACATTGCTATAGTGTCACCCTGTGCATCAGCACCATGTTAGCTTGTCCCTCCGTCGATAATGCAGATGACAGGAGGCGGCACAGGTATCATCATATGCACAGGGCATTTTGTTGTTTGCCAGAGCCTGACATTGACCCATCCAATCGACATGTCTGTGTGTGTGTGTGTGTGTGTGTGTGTGTGTGTGTGTGTGTGTGTGTGTGTGTGTGTGTGTGTGTGGAACAACAGTACAGCATGGGCCAATGTTGATGTAATGTGTGTGTGTATGTGTGAGCCCTAGTTGTTTGCTTAATGTGTGTGTGTCTGCATGCACACAGTGCCACTATGTGGCTGCCATATACGGTGGTTTGTGGGACAGCCACAGACTGTACCTGCTTGGCTGTACAGATCACTGTCTCTGGCCATGGACACAGTACCTGTGCCTGGCAGGGGTGCTACGGACAGTATCGGGTACCAACCCTGACTGGGTACTGCCATCAGAGGCAGAGGTATGATGACTGGACCCATGTCCCTGCTGGGACTGGCAAGAGCCATGTGCATGTGGTCTACTGGGATGGACAATGGACAGGCCAGCCCCAGCATTGCTGGGGCTGGTACTGCCACTACAGGAGCGGCTGTGAGCTGTGGGCTGTCCGCGACCACTGACAGCTGTTACTGTTGCTGGCATGTGTCCTCGTCGATGTCGCAACCATCCCACACGGTCCTGGCTTGAGGAAGACATGTTGTGGAGGGCATCTATTGTCTCCCCCCATCATCTATCAATGACCTTGGTGTATGTCCAGATGGCACTGGCAGGGTCATGGATGCTGTCATTGATAGCGGTGTTATGTGCCCTCTGCGCCCTAAGTCCCTGCCTGGTGTACCGTTCCATACATGCCTGAGCCTGCATTACAGCCTGGAACATAGTGCTTGTCATAAGACCTTTGAGGGCACGCCTGCCAGGGGCAATATGTCCAGTGGTACTCCCCCCGAGAACCCCTGGACCTCCGCCTATGTGGTACCGTTCCAGGTCTATGGCTATGGCTGCTGTGAGGGGATGCACGTGCCATGGGTACCACACTTTCCTGGTCAATGCCAACTGTATGCTGTCCCACCCTACGGCCATTGGTGGTGAGGGATGTAATGGCAGTATGAGTGTGCGCATAGATGGGGTTGACCACTGTGTACTGTCGATTGGTGGACCAATGACAGACCCTGTCAAATCTCCCTGTGCCAAAATACATGTGTCATCATCACCACTATGCCTGGCAGTGGCTTCGGTCGCCTGCTGCTTTCGCCAAGCCCTACCTCAGCACCTGTGAGAGGAAGACAGGAAACACACATTACGGTCTGCATATGCACACATGCACACAGGCACACAGGCACACAGGAACACAGGAACACATGCACACTCCTCACTACAGCAGATAAACACACACAACAGAAATCCAAATCATACTCAATACTGGTTGAAGGTGGGTGACAGTATCACAAGGCAAACAGTCACGCACACGTGTCAGCATGCAGAATAAGTGTTGATCAAGTCCATGCAGTGTGAGTGTAGACAGCCATAGTTAATGACAGTGTACATGGCTGTGGTGCATGTGTGTACATGTTCAGTGATTGCCTACACCCTGGAACACAATGTGTACAAGGACATGACATTTCTGTGCAAGTATTATAAGCTCTGCAATGTCCTGGGCACCATCACACACAGGTAAATATACCATGGCTGCATGTGTTATTTGTGTGTCACATGGATTTCCATGTCTGATTGCAGTGTCTGTGTCTGTAGCAGATAACTGTGGACACAGGTGTAACACATGCCTGCTATGTACACACACGGGATGAGTGGTGCATGTATACGTGATGGGTTACAATCCTGGACATAGCCATTGTAACAGTATGGGGTGTAGTACCATTAGGCATCATCATCATGCATCATGTGGTCACTAATGTGTGCTAGACCACCGGCTAGCATGCTGTACCTGAACCGCAGTGCCGTGGCTAAGTTCACAATTACACAGCCACATTGCACAAGGGTGTTTGAGGTGTCCAATAGGGAGCATTGCCTAACATGACTGTGTTATGTGTTGGGGATTGTTGCACAACCCCATGCTAGGCCCCTACCGCTCAGATATAGTATTTTTTTTTTGAGGTTGGTGTCTCCAACTGCCTCTGTTTGTTGTTATTTATTGGGTTGGTCTCCAACTGCATCTGTTTGTTTGTTTGTCTGTCTGTCTCTCTCACTCGCTCTCACTCTCTCCAGTTGCTGCAATGATATTATTGCATGTGTGGACAGAAAGTGCAGGCTGATTTTGTAGGTATCTGCACATGTGCTTGTGATGGCCTCTGCACCAATTGGTGCCCACCATTTAGTAATTGCATGCAGCCTGCTGTGTGGTAATTGCAGTTCTCACTGTGATTTCAGGACACTGCTATAAAATGATAGGTTAGGCAAGCGTAGGCCTTTCAGTTTTGCAATGTGGGGACCATGCTTGTTTGCTGTGGACACTGTTGTGTCAGTCAGAAGGTTGGTATATGTCTCATATCTGAAGCTGGGTTGTAGCCAGTAAAATGCATGTTGTTCTGAAACCTGACTGTTGCTTCTTCCAGTACACTCTTCTTAGTGTGTAAGTTTACTCACACATCCCAATGCTAACACTGGATACATGGGAGTATGTACGTTCTTTTGGAATTAGGGAATTAACTGGCATACAACAATAGTTATTACAATGTATTCCTATGGCTTTCTTATTTTCCCTTTACATTCACTCCTTGTAATGCATGTTATATTTCTTTATTGCAATTATTCCTATGGCTTTCCTATTTTCCCTTTACATTCACTCCTTGTAATGTATGTCATAATTCTTTATTGCAATGTATTCCTATGGCTTTCCTATTTTCCCTTTACATTCACTCCTTGTAATGCATGTCATATTTCTTTATTGCAATGTATTCCTATGGCTTTCCTATTTTCCCTTTACATTCACTCCTTGTAATACATGTCATATTTCTTTATTGCAATGTATTCCTATGGCTTTCCTATTTTCCCTTTACATTCACTCCTTGTAATGCATGTTATATTTCTTTATTGCAATGTATTCCTATGTCTTTCCTATTTTTCCTTTACATTCACTCCTTGTAATCCATGTTATATTTCTTTATTGCAATGTATTCCTATAGCTTTCCTATTTTCCCTTTACATTCACTCCTTGTAATGCATGTTATATTTCTTTATTGCAATGTATTCATATGGCGTTCCTATTTTCCCTTTACATTCACTCCTTGTAATGCATGTTATATTTCTTTCACCACCAAGTTATTGTATATCTGCTGTGGCTTAGTGGTACATTTATTTATTTATTTTATTTATTTTATTTTATATTTTTGACTGGGCTAGTCTAGCTGGATACATATCCTTTTTCAGTAGAGGCCCGGGGAGAAAAGCTCCAAGTATGATAAGATTACTACATACAATAGTTAGAATAAAAAACAAGCTTAAAAAATACATTTTGAAGCACAAAATGATTGTAAAGAGAGTACAAGCAATTTGAGTCAATCAAAGTTACAAAGTCTTGGTATAGGTTTTAAACAGCAATTAAGCAATGAGTTATAGGTACAATCAGCACAAGTTCATACAATTTTTGACAAGAAAAGCAAATTGGCATGAAAAGCAAATTGACATTCACTTAGTCAAAGAGGGAAAAGAGTAGTAGGCTGGAAGATATAAATAGAGAAGAGTTAGCTTGTAATAGTTAGAACTATGGAGGGGCAATAGCCCAGGAGGTAGGGGAAAAAGGGGCAGAGAAAGGAGAATAAGGATATTTAGTCAGGCATTGAGCAGGGACATAGCCAGACTGATGAGTCCAAGGTGTGGGGTTTGAGACTGACAAGGGTATTTTATTTTGCTGCTGAGCAATACAAGGGCCTTGTCATACAGAGTGACAAAGGCACTTTTAAGCAGTTGTAAGCGAGTTGGTGCGGGTTTGCGCGATGCTTAGCAATGCTAAGCACCGCTTAGCTTAGCTTAGTGTATTTTAGCAATACTAAGCTTAGCTTAGCTTATTTTATGTTAGCAATAGTTAGCTAAGTTTGGCGTAGCTTATCATATCTTAGCAATGCTAAGCTAGGCGCACACATGCGCACAATGGTGCAAACCCGCTTACTACTGTTTACAAGTGCTCACTCCCGCTAACCCCCGCGCTCATGTCTTTGACAGAAAAGTAAATGGGGAGATAGGAATGTGGTGATAAAGTGTGCTCAGGCAGGGGAAGACAGTAGGGAAACTAGCTTGGGATATGCACGATGGGTGTGGAGAAGGTCCATAGCTGCCCATTTCTTTACCAGCAACAGCTGTGCATATGCAGTACATTAGGTGGGATATTTGAAACCTTCCACCCCTGAGAGAGTGGTGAGGACATCTAAGTATACAATATCAGGTGCATGCACTGTTTGTGAACTGCTATAGTGTCACGTTACTCACATCTGAACAGTTTGTGGTTTGTGTTGGCATTATCACAGTCTGCTCAGGACGACTGGACATATTTCTGTACTGTGTATACCTACCTACACCCTTGGTTGTGCCTGACTACATGGGTATATAGTACCTTTGGGTAGGGGTGCAGAACTGCAGTGTGCATTATTTATTATCGTGTGATGTTTATCTTACTGAACATGCAGAGTTGCTCTGTACCTGTAAGTCTATGAAGGATTGTAGTCTGTCTGAGTAGCTCCCACCTGTGGACATATTCAGATGGTAGACAGAGGTCAGCCTAGTATTATTTGACTGTGCACCACAACAGTATTTTCAGCACCTGAACAATGGCATTGTCACAGGTGGTTGTTAGCAGTACATGGCTACATCCTTTGCTATTTCTGTGTTGTACTTCTACATAACGGCATGCTTGTGGGATTCATTCTACAGCTATTTGCAGAGTGTGTAACAGCAGACAAGCTGATATGCCTGTGTGTTTCTGACTCTTCCAGGCCTCAGATACTCTCACATATATATTTGAACAGCCTCAGGGTAAGGTACATAGAACTGGGATACACCTGTCATATAGTTCAGACATTTTGCAGATCGGACTTTGGGTGATTCAGAGCATTTCTATTACTACACCTTTTCTGACGTGCAAGCGGTGTCTACTCTCACTTATTGACATTTATTATTAAGTGATATTCAACACCTTTCTGCCTACTGTTAGTACATTTCACAGGGAGTCAGAGGGGCACAGCTAACATTTGTTTACAAATCAGGGTCATCCCTGTAGAGCAGTCACTGTTGGGAGGTCTGGCCTGTGACCTATGCAAATATGCCAGTGTTTATTCTACCCTCATACTGTGCGGGGTTTGTAAGATGCTACTGTAACCTTATTCTCTACTAGCATGGCTGATTCTCTTTTCACAGTCATGTCATGCAATTCAACAACACCTGCTGGTTAAGGCCCACAGAACAAGATTCGTGTTATGCCATTGCTATTTTCCCTATACATTCACTAATGGTAATGCATGATAAATTGCTTTCAGCACTAAGTTATTGTATATCTGCTGTGGTGTAGTGGTACTTCATGCAGACGGGTGAGTCCAAGGTCCCGGGTTCGAGACTGACAAGGTTTTTTATTCTGCTGCTGAGCAGTACAAGGGCCTTACCATACAGAGTGACTAAGGCACTTTTAAGCAGTTGTAAGTGGGTTTGAGTGGGTTTGCGCGATGCTTAGCTATGCTTAGCTAAGCACACACATGCACTCACTCGCTTAATCCCGCTTACTACTGCTTAAACGTGCTTACTCCCGCTAACCCCCACGCTAATTTCTTTTAAAGAAAAGAAAATGGGGAGATAGGAAAGTGGTGAAAAAGGGGGCAGAAAGAGGGAAAGACAGTAGGGAAACCAGCTCATGATGTGCAGGATGGGTGTAGGGAAGGGCCATAGCTGCCCATTTCTTTACCAGCAACAGCTGTGCATATCTATGAAATTTGGTGTGAAATTTGAAAACTTCCACCCCTAAGACAGGGGTGAGGACAACAAAATATGCTATACTGCCAATTAGAATTATCAGTTTACATGTCCAGTGGACTTGTGTGCAAATTGGGCAGCTATGTATGGGGCGTAATTTTTTTGTGGGAACAGATTGCCTTTTTTTTTTTTTCAGGTGAGAGTGGAATGTGAGGTAGAGGAAGTAGGTGTATTTGGGGAGGTAGGTTGGGGAGGTAAACAGGCAAGACAAACAAGACATATACAGGGGCGGAGTCTGACACATGGGGTGGGTGAACACAATTGACGGGGAAGGATGTTTGGAAATCGCAAGCCCATGAGCCCACAGATGGTAACAGTGGAATTGACATCCCTACCCATGGGCAGTCACCACTGCACCTTCACAGCCCCAAGGGTGGCTGTGCTGGGGGCTGAGTAGGACAGGCAGGCTCACACAAGAGATGCGCCATGCTCATCTCAAGCTGGTGTAGGGGATCAGCGACTGAACGTTGGATCTCCCTACGCACCACAGCCCGGACCCTTCGAAGGGTGATGGGTGGCCCTTCTCCGCCCACACTTGCACGGGGGGATGAGCTCCATCCCCTGCAGTGCTTCCACCCAAAGGAGGCACAGGACCAACGGAGGAGGGGAGTCCAGGCTGGGCACCAGAGCCACTGGTGCCAGATGCACTCGCCAACTGAGGAGGGACAGGTGGGTCCACTGGGACTGGCCTTCCCATATGTTCTGTGATTAGGTGTGTTTCATTACAACATAAATAACAGCATGCAGTAATATTCCCATTAACCCAACACACCACAGTTCCAACAGTTGAACAGCAAACATAACACATGCATATATTGAACAACAGTGGTTATTCCAACCGCATACAGGGATGATTGGTAGCAACAAGCCACCATGAATGTGGTGCTTGAACAGGGCACATGCATCAACATGAGTGCAAATATTTATAGAATAATTGGACATATATCCCAACAAATATTTAAGATTACACATACCCATTGAGGTGTGGAATTGCATGGTTTATGCACAAACAGTAGGGTGTAGAAAAAAACCTCCATTAACATCTTATAAACACTTTTACTCTACACTACATTCCTAGTGACTGCAGGTGTATATTCCCTACATGTTTTATTACACTTGCCACCATGCATTAGGTTGTGTAGTGGGTTTGGCTAGTTCAATCTATACTTGACCTATATCTCACATAATAACTATCCAGGATGCAGATGTTACTGCTACATATTTCATTACTGCTACATATTTCATGGTTGCATTTATATTTCTCTATCTACACATCTGGATGTTTTCACATGACATTTTCACTTCAAGTTGTACAGAACCCTGCATTTATTGAAGCACACTTACATTTCTGGGGAACATATTAGCATGCTACTCGTGTGCCAGATTTACTTATGCATGCCAGCCAGTAACTGATTGTTGAGGACTGTATATTTACTTCACAGCTACTAGTACTTCCATCACCCACTTTAGATAGGACTGCAGAACTCTGGGTTGACAGCACTTTCTAACACATTACTATTTGTATAATGCAAGGGTACAACAACATTTCATACTAAGTGAAACAGACACACTCTGGGTTTTATAGGTTCATAGTTTAGTACTAAGCTAACTGCCCTTGTCAGCCATTTTAATCCTAGCCAATTATCCCTTATGAGACTCAAACCCTGCACCTTGTGTTTGTAATGCAAGCACCTTAGCCATTAAGCCACCCTCCCAACGAGGGTTAGACCTTTAGTAATGACATTACACACTTTTCCACAGGCTCACTCCTTTATTTGTTTTAACGGTATATATGGCAGACATGTTCACAACATATTATACCTTTATTAATAGGTTAGCACACTCTTTTTTCAGGCTCACTCACATATTATTTTATATGACAGTGCCTGCAGAGATATTATTCCAGACAGTTGTTACCTTTCTTAATGGGTTACTACACTCTTTTTCTGCCTCACTAACGTTTTTATCTGACAGTACATGCAGAGGACTTATTCAGTCCATTTTATGGCTGTATTATTGGACTACAACACTTTCTTTCATGCTCTCTCCCATATTTTGTATAACAATACATGCAGAATAATCACTAACCTGCCTGGTGGTGCAGCCTTAGCAGCCTATCTTCATAGGCTTGCTGATACATAACACTGTCACCTGCAGCTGTAAAGTGAATGAAGGGATATTGAGACATTCCTATCCATTATACATACTCCATTTTAAATCCTTACATACTGCATTCCATGGCTACATACTCAGTTGTGGGGCATCCCGCATCCCATGGGCCTCCTGTATCCACTAGTTCAGGCGGTCCTCCTTTCGTCTCTTCAGGTCCGCATAGTGGTGACAGACCTGCGCACCAGTCCGGGGAATGCCTGTGGCACTGGTGAGGTCACGAGCTACCCGGTTCCAAGCCTCTGCTTTGTACTCCGTCCCTTGGAACTGGCCCTGCAGGAGTCTTGCCTCGTGATGGTGGACTAGGAGCCAGACCATGTATTTTGACTCCTCGGTGCCCCATCCCTGTGCTCGGAAGTGCACTCCCTCTCCAACACCAGACATTCTGACCACAGATGTGAGCTACAATCAGTTATGGCATGTATTCCTGCCTGTGGGGCTTAAATATGCCACATTTCCCGCACTTTTTTGTGATTGGCCGTATTGTAAAATTCTTGGCTGACTGCAGACCTGCTTAGTAATGGTTAAACTACCATTCCTAAGTTTATGTATGTTAATAGTGGCTGTTTCCCCTATGTTGTCATGGCTTAGTGGTTCTGTACTTTGATTATGATGCAAAGGATCCTGGGTTCAAACCTTGTCATTCTTTTATTTTAATACTGTCTAGACAGGCTAGGGGGTGTGGCTGCGTTTAAGAAACTTAGCTCTACGTTGCTCCCCTGTGCCCTACAGTGCCTTGGTTGGCGCGGCGCGCACATCCACGCAAACACATTACGCTGGGTAAAGCGTTTTTAAATGTTGGGCAACTCTATTGCACTGGGTAAAGTGCTATTACACTATGGGCAACTCTGTTTAGCTGGGTAAAGCACTATTACACTATGGGCAACTCTGTTTAGCTGGGTGAAGCACTATTAAACTATGGGCAACTCTGTTTAATTGGATAAAGTGCTATTAAACTATGGGCACATCTGTTTAGATGGGTATAGTGCTATTAAACTATGGGCACCTCTGTTTAGCTGTGTAAAATGTTGCTTAACGGCAGGCTATTATATATCTGGGTCTTTTAAAAATATTTATTTGGTTCACTGATACATTGTCCATGTCACTGCTTTTAATAAAAATTTAATCATATTTGTCTGGTATTATTTCAACATAAATAAGAAGGGGAATGGTGGGACTCGAACCGTGAATGCCTTCTCTTTGTGCATACAATCTACCATTACGCTATTGCTATTTGGATTAATTTGCATAAGTAGTTCTTATATGTTCTTCAATGTCACAATTACTAACTGTAGCTTAGCAATGGGCACACCCACGCAAACATGCAAATACGGGCAGCTATATCGGGAATTATAAAAAAAAAAATAAAGGTTTACATTTTACAATTACAAATGGGTTTAGTATGTGGGGATTTGTAGTGTTGCTATGTGTACATTTCAGTGGACTCGCTCATTGCACTTGTCATTTTCACATTTATATAGTTGCAGGGGTGTGGATATTTGGACTGCTCAGCAGTCCGACATATCCCCTGCAGTCTTACAAGCTCCATGTTAGCCTTCCAGTTGAGTCAGAGCGCCCTCATGAATATGCATGGCGTGCTGACGTCTTCCTGTTACACTGCCGTTTCCGTGTAAGACTTATTTAGTCTTACACAGAGGATTACTGAATCCCCCCTATGTCATTTGTGAATATTGATATGATCTATAAAGAACTGTATGTTGTGTACTTAGCTAAAATGTAACCACAGCATGCCCTGCTGACTTAGAACAGAAATGCATATAAACTATATACCTGTGCAAATTTATGTTTTAATAGTAGAAACTAGAACATGCAGAGTTAACTTACAAAACTTCAAGAAAATAAGTTGAAATTAAGTTGCTTTACGATTTTGCTATAAAAGTTCTCTCTCAGTTTCAGTGTACAGATGCAATGTCTAGAGCTAGAAGTTTTTGTATTTTCTTGAAAGAGAAGTGATTACTAGGTTTAAAATGTAAAAGGGTTTTATTGTTTTACAACTTCCAAGATCTGCAAACATTTGAGAGATACGTATTTTTAACACAGAGATGTTAAATTCTGTTAGTTTCTGTTTTAGCGTGGGAACTGAAGTCAGGTGACAAAAAGTGATATCATCCAAGCTAACCCAGCAGCAGTATTTGATATTGATTTAACAACTCCTTCAGAGAGAGACCTTGCATTTTGTATTTTCTCTTGGACCTAGCAAGAACATCCACTCATCATCATCATCTGCACTTGCCTTGCTGTAAGTAAGATTTAGGGCATGGTATCGCTTTTACATAAAGATAGGCATATAATAAAGATTAGTTTATATGTTTTCTGTATTTATTTGAGACTGTCCTGCAATGTTGTTTTAAAATATTTCCTGTGATTTTGAACTCTGAAGTTACTGTGTTGATCTACTGGTATTGTCATATTCCTTTAATATTTATTATTAAATATAAGTAAAATCAAGTTGGAGGTTGCAGGAGCAAAACAGGTCCAAAAAATGAAGAGTATCTCAAGACCAACTATGTAAAAAGAATGAATATTTAATTAGAGATGAGCGCTTTCACTGATAACACAGCTTCTTCTTCAGTTATCAGTGAAAGCGCTCATCTTTAATTAAATATTCATTCTTTTTACATAGTTGGTCTTGAGATACTCTTAATTTTTTGGACCTGTTTTGCTCCTGCAACCTCCAACTTGATTTTACTTCTAAGTGCTTTTTAAACTGGGTGACAGGTAGCATTCATCTGGTGTATTCAGTGGTCTGCTGTCATAAGTTTATTATTAAATATGTTTAAACCTGTCTTTGTGGCTGATATTTGTGAGATGTATTTAAGCTCTTGTAGTACTTGTATATGTACTTGGTGACACTGTACAGGCCATTCATAAATAGCCTTGCAAGTATCGGTCAGACTACCATTTGGATTAATAGTAACATTATACAGTAGGATTGGATTCGTTTTTGCTGGTTGGCGTGATGCACAGCTCCACACAAAGATATTGTGCTAGTTAAAGCAGTGCTTAGCTATGGGCAATTATTCTTAAATTTGCTTAATACTGGTAAACGTTGCTTAGCTGTGCTTCACATTGCTTAAGATAGGTTACTTATGCATTCATTATAATGCATGATCGTTTCACTTTCTTATATATATTTAGAATATCGTTCACTACTACATAGGCCATTTCGATGCATTTTAATGTAATTTAAAAGGTAAATGCCAGGAATTATTTTTATGCACGGACTTCCTACAGAAAATGGAAAGGGGAGTGGTTGGACTCGAATCGGGAATGCCTCCTCTTTGTGCGAAGGCTTTACCACTACACTATTGCTATTTGGTTATATTTGCATACAAGTGGTTTATTATCCTCTTCAATGTCTAAACTGCTAACTGTAGATAAGCAATGGGCACACCCCTGCACACATGCACAAATACGGGCAGCTATATGGTGAATAATTAAAAAAATCTGTTTTACATTTTATTTCATTTGTACAGGGCTTTTAATGTTGGTGAGTGTAGTGTTGGGGGTATACACATTTGAGCGGACTTGCTCATATCTGCTGACATTTTCAGAGTTAGGCATTTGCAGGGGCATGGATATTTGGACTGCTCGGCAGTCTGACATGCCCCATGCACTCCTACATGCTCCGTGTTAGCCTGGGAGTTGAGTCAGTGCGCCCTCATGCATATGCATGATGCGCTGATGTCTTAACACTTAGACGGCAGTCTCCGAGTAGGACTTTGTTCATCCTACACGGTGGATTACTGAATCCCCCCCACAGTTTTGTAATTGTGCTTTAGTTATACCAGAACACACTGTTACATGCATTTTGAAAACAACATTCTCGACACATTTCATATTTACTATTTTCCTCTTAAATGAAAGAGAGTATCAGTACGACCTTGAACTAATTCATACAGGTATGCATATAAGTTCATAGGTTCATAGAAGGTTACTAGGCTAAAGGTCCTAGAGCCCTTACAAGCTTAGCCATATTTATCCCAGGTTGCCCTAATTGGTGGTGGTTAGGTAATTGAAGCTGACAGAGGTAAAGGTCTATCGTAGTAAATACTGACTTCTTCTGTTCAGGAGGGACATGGGCAACACCCCAGGACTGAATCTGCAGTCACCTATCCATTGATCTAGGTTGCATTTGAAGACAGTCATGGAGGGGCTCTGTTTCACTAGACTTGGAAGCTTGCTCCAGAAAAGTGGCAGTCTCTTCAGCATGAACTGCTCATGTCAGAAGCTAGGTTAAGACCCCTGGATCGAGTGACGTTTGTGCAGTTTGATTTACAAATGTGCAGCATTTTCATCAAGGCCGGGTCAGAGACTGCCCTGTAAGCCAGGCACAGGTCACTCCTTAGCAACCTGTAGGAGACAGAATACAGTGACAGAGCTTTCATTCTTTCTGTGTAAGACTTGCTTTGTGTACCCTGTAATTTCTTGGTGAGAAATGTCTGTGGTCTCTCCAATTGTTGCAGGTGTCTAGTAAGGTACATGCAAAAGGGAGCACTGTTCTCAATTATTAGTCTGATGAGGGCCGAGTATAATGAAATTATAACATATTTATATCTAGATGTGATGCCTTTACTTATAGAATGTGCCACATAGAAGGATTTCCTTACTACTGTGGATACATGGAGGTCAAAGTTCAGATTGCTATCAACCTGAGTAACCAGATCATGTACCATTGGGTGTACACTTAAGGGATGCTGTCTATAATATAATTAGCAGGGATATAATGCATTTTTTGCATTTAGCTGTAATCCTTAGCTTTGGCACCAATCGTTTGTCTGTGTTAACCTTGTCTGCAGTATATTAACATCATTGGGAGACACAATGATTTCTCCCATTTTGCAGGTATCAGTGAAACTGGTCAGTCGCAGGCTATCCACATTTTTTTAGACTTCTGAGAAATAAATTCCAGATAATAAGAGCTCTAACAGAGAACCCTGTGATACAACTAAAAACAAATAAGGTACCGAGCCTGCAAGGCTAGAAAGCAAAGTAAAATTTTTAAACAAAACAAAGGTACAGGTAAGTGCTTTCGTGATCTGCTAATCGCTTCATCAGACAAACTTGTTAAAAGACAACCAACATTTATACACTGCATCAACCAAACCAAGCTTGAAACCAATTAAGCAGTTCTTAAAAAGACATTAGTTCATATATATAAAACCTATGCAAAAAAAGTCTAAAATGCCTAAAAAATATGTATTAGATAAATAACATATAAAAATGTATAAAATATGCATAAAAGTGTGTGATGACACTTGTTAAAATTCTTGTTTATGTGTGTATAAACAACATCCACATTCAGTGTTTCACAGGGCGTGACTTCAAAAAAGGCTTTAGTGTGAAAGCCCCGTTTAGGCCTGGTGGTTTTTCAGCATTAAAAAGCAAAGTCCATTTATGTTCTTCCCCTTCAGTCTGATTAACCAAATCACCACCTCTCATGCTAACATCTAGAACTTGTAAGACCATAAACCTGAAATTATGTTCAGGACCATAATGCATACCACATTTTGCTAGAGCATTTGTATCTTTCTTGTTGTTAAGGTCTCTATAATACTCAAGTATTCTGTCTTTTAGACATTTGTTCATCGTACCTATATAGAAAGCATGACACACATGGCAGAAAGCAAAGTAAATTATATTCATTGATCTACAATCAGCATAAATGTCCAATTCTATTTTGAGCTCTAGAATAGGATGGACATAAACCTGTGCAGAATGAATATATTTACAAGCAAAATATCTCCTGCATGAGAATGTGCCCAGTCTACTGGATTCAACCTCAGCCATATACTGTTGGGTGTTGTAACAAAGATGTTTCATAAGAGATTTGTTATTTCTAAAAGAGAAACATGCTGCTTCATCAATAACTCCTTTTATTCCATCTATTAGTTATTGTGTCATGTGGTTCATGCTTTCTATATAGGTAAGACGAACAGATGTCTAAAAGACATTTCAAATGGTTACCTCCCAAAGACATGCAGGGGCTGGTGAGATGATCAAGGATTCTACTGAGGCCAGTGATGGGCCTTAACTCCTCTACTTCATGGCAGGGGGTATTTATTGCTAAATAATGACAAGCTGCTGATGTACATCTCTAATTGGCTAGGCTACTCTGTTACACACTACCATTTGGGTTTATAATTATTTGAATTATTAACAAGATTTGAATAGTAATTCGGAGTTTCCTCATTAGAAAATCTAGGGTATTGGCAGTTTTCTACCTTGGAGCTTGACAGATAAGTGCAGTGCTGGAGAGTGTGTGTGTGTGTGTGTGTGTGTGTGTGTGTGTGTGTGTGTGTGTGTGTGTGTGTGACAATTTATTCAAAACAGAGTTTCTGTCAGCAAGTGTACACTTGGAGATACTGATACCAAGAAATAACAGTGAAAAAGGATATTGTAAAGCTATGCCAAATACTTTGATTGGGGGGGGGGTCTTCATCGTGATTGCCTTTATTGGATGTGGATTGTGTAGGCTGGTACCTACAGCAGCAGTGCATATTCCATGCATGATTTTGTAGTCACAGTGAACTTTGTGAGTAGTTCAGGGATTCATATTTGTGTGCTTTTTTATTTGGCAACTTGTTTGGTACCAGTGGTGTGACTAGAAGGACCATACACCATTTGACTATCAAATTTAAGATTTAAGATTTTATATGATTATTGCTGAGCACTGGAGTAGATAACATCACCATACCTATTAGTCACCATATATTTTCACAGGAGATATCTTCAGTGGCTTGAAAATGTTCTTTTACTCATCTTTATAATGTACCACAGTGATATTTGGACTGATTAAGCTCATTCTGCCACATGCTAAAGCAGCTCACCCCTCTGGAAGAGGAAGAAAACATGACTGAATCCTTATGTCTTCACATGACAAAACTACAGTACCTCATTATGGCAGACACTATCACTGACCACCTGCCTATTTATGCTGTTTAGGATCAGGGCAAGATTCTGAAAGCACATCAGTACTTATCTAGAAATCCCAACAAATGTCACACCAATACATTCATCAGTAACCTCTGTTAAGCTTTCTTGGGATTTTATATTTGAATATTTCATTTAAACCTTTATTATCATTTAAGAATCTTTTTCATAAAGATGCCATATGCCAAAAAATTCAGTGATACTCCATAACATCAGAAGAAATGAGGAAGACTTTCATATCAGATCTGTGGGCCTGTCCAATACCAATGTGACCAACATACAAAAAGTGACAAAGTTACCACAACCACTGTGTAAAAAGTGGCTTTTAAATAACTTCCATTATGAGAAGAAGAAGTAAAAGACTTTCCCTTAATAGCTATTTACAGTTTCACAAGGACTGCAATTCTGGAAAGACCTGTAAGACAGTCCAAGCAAGCTCTCTATTTAGATTTTGTTCCTCATCATGCCGAGTGCTGACATGCCAAAAAAAAAAGAAACCCAGACAACAACAACAATACAGGAGAAGAGTGAATATTGAACATCGCTGTTCTCCTTAAAATTTCTTGTTTTGCAGTGGGGCAAGCAGCACTGCACCCCAGATGTGGGAGGCAAGCCCACTCATATCCCAAACGTCTATATATTTACTCTGAGATCACCATACTTTGATGAAAACAGAATATTCTGAGAGATGATAATTTCAGACTTAATATATGTAAGTCCATTTTCTTTTTGCCATTCAGTCTCAGCTATATGTGACTTGCTAAAGTGGGTCTGGACATTTCAAATAGTTAATGTTCAGGCATTATATATACCTTGCAGGTTGTCAGTACTCAAATACAGCAATTCTAATCCTCTCAGTCATAGTTTTTTTTTTATATATATATATAGATGATAGGGCATACAGGCTTTAATTAAATGCTAGGGCGTACCCTTTTAGGTCTGTCATTTTCCAACTCCCTCTCTCTATCTTCTGTCACAGTTTGAAGTTACTAATCTGAGGCAATTTGTTACTCAGTAGAAGTCTTAAGAGTCTAAGTGTCTGCAGCCTGCAAAATGTGATATCATAAGAATCAACTGCAACATGGCTCAAGTAATGCAACGTCACAGGAAGCACTGGCATTTTGCCTGTAGCATGATGTGCACAAAGGGATAGGACTGGCATATTCAAACAGCTGTGCAGTGATAAAAGGATTCTGGGGAATTATCTGTGCTTTGTTTGTTATAAAAGTCTTGGGGGGGGGGGCAAAGGCCCATGAGATGATAACTACCTGATGAAAAGTCTGCATACCATTCAATGGGATGGAATTATATATGAATGAACTGACAGTCACTTAACCTCCAGAAAAACAAAGATAGGTGAATGGAACATTGTTGTTATGGCAAGTGGAGATGGCAAAAGAGGGGATGATCTCTTTAATTACTAACCTGTGCATCATAAAGTTCTCAGACGCACTTCAAAAAGCAATGGCCAAACCTCAAACATTACTGAATCAGGAATATGAAATCCCATTCAAGGGAGTTGAATGCCTTTGTCATTTCAAGAAAGAGTACAATAGTGGAGAAAGTAATATTGCAATTCTGTTTTATAACACAGCAGATGAGCCATTAATTGATTATGGATTTTTTGACATTCAAGTAGCCCACCTGGACCAGAAACATAAAATAAGGGAGAACCACAGTTACTGTGCCACTGAAAACATTCTCAGAAGTTTTGTAGACAAGTTCATCAGTGTAATAAGGCAGACATTTTGTGTTTTTTCCCCATGCAATCTCATGCATTTGTCAAATAATGCAGTAATCCCTATATATAGACATTTACAACACATCTTAGAGAGGGGAGGCAAGCAGGTGAATGGTTTGTTTATATAGATTACTTAGCATCCCATTGCTCTCTGATGACTTCCTGCCATGCAAGTTGTAAATTGCCAACAGAACTTCCACCTTGGGGATGGAATACATCTTCTCTATCATATTGTGCAAGAAAGATTTTGGGCCCTCCACAAAACTGAAACAATAGGTACAAAACATATTCTATATGATAGATGGGGATCTTTAGAATGAATATCATTTAATGGCAGAACCAAGGGTATAATATAGTCCACACATATAAACTTCAGCCTCTGACCAACCAACTTCTTGGCCTTTCAACAAATCCTATCAGCATCCCCTCAGTTTGATAGTTACCTTAATCTAAGCCTTTCAGCTAACTTCCCTTTTTAATGTAACTGAGCTTGTTTTAATTTGACTTCCAGAATGGGCATCTGGCCCACCATGTAACAAGTAACTTCAGCCTTGATGCACCCAATAAAATCATTGTACCAACTTTTGAAATAATACCTTAAGACACTCACCGTAATCAAAAGTAGATACTAGTGCCATAGCAAAGCCACCTCCCTGAGTAAATTTCTTTATAATGAGCACCTCCAATGCAGTACAATCCAAAATACTTTGTTCTAAAATTAAATTTTTGAGGGGAATCCTGTTGTTTCCTGCTGGCCCTTTAGTAGATTCACAGATGATTATCACTGGAAGATGCCCTGTACTCTGTAATGCAGGTTAAACTAAAAGAAGAGAAGAAGATATGTATGTTTTATCGCTTTATCCCTCTTCTCCAAGTTTGTGCAATCATAGAGTTACCATGAGTATTCCTCTATCTATCTATCTATCTATCTATCTATCTATCTATCTATCTATCTATCTATCTATCTATCTATCTATCTATCTATCTATCTATCTATCTATCATAAGATACAGCTCAATGATTTGAGTTTGTAGCCCCCTCACAAAAAATGTTTTTATGTGTTACAACATTTGGAATATCTCTGTTAAGAATATCAGCCTCTCAAGGTTTAGGATGTTTTGGGATTGAATAATCTCATATCAGTTAAAAAGTATTTGATTCTTCATAATAAACCCTTTCAAGAGTTGAGCAAAGATGAACAAAAAGAAAAGGGACAAAGCTGATTGTACAGCCCTGAGAAATAAAATAAATATATTTTCTAACCCCTACATAATTGACTTGCCAGAAATTTATGAAATCAAAATCCATTAGCCTTACACTGAAGGAGGAGCACCATTTTTATCTTTGTCCATCAACCCCAGGGACTTGATGAGTGTTTTTTTTTACAAGGGTTGTGCTAAGGCTCCTCTCTCAGAATAAGGACTCAAATGCCTTTACCACAGCTGGAAACCTTGGTATACCACACTTTCTGGCATTTAGTATTGTTGAAGTTAGGGCTGTAATAGGACATCATCATCAGTCTCCTGACTGAGAATGAATAAAGTGCTAGTGCCTAGCAAACTTTGAGACATACATCGTTTGTAGAAAATTATAATTCCCTAGCCTTTGCTATCCTTAAAAGAAAGTTGCTGTTTTCCAAATAGCATTTTTGGTACCTCAGTTGCAATGAATTTCCACTTGGTAAATCTGTTCTTCATCAAGAATCATGCTACTTGCCAAGGGTCTATATCATATGAGCGACTTGCACAAATTGCGAATGCTCATAATATCGAATGTACCGGACCTCAAAGTGCTTTTTCTGAGATCGCGGTACAGTGAAGAATGGGATATTTGTCCTTTCCTCACTGTAGTGTGATCTTGAAGTTGGAATATATATATTTAACAGGGGGGGGGGGCATCCCCCCACAATAGGAAGTTCAAGGTCCGGTAAGTTTGATATTATGAGCGTTCTCAATTTGTACGATTCACTCATATGATATAGACCCACTTGCCAAGCATACCTCTCAACCTCATAGCATATGAATTCTGGACAAAGCCAAAAATCATGAAGGGAGAGGCAAAGGCCCAAAAATAGGGACACATTTTAAATACTGCTCTTACAAAATTAGAAAGTTGTTAGAATATAAGGTTATGTGTTGGCATGCATTTTCTGAAGGATATGACATATGAATCTGAAATGACTGTCATTGTTTAGTGACTTCAATCCTTGATGATTTGCCAGACAACCACACATTTTGCCAGACAACCACACATTTTATGAGGAACACACCACAAATATGAAGAACAAATATGGACATTCTGCAAAAAACTGGGCAGTTGAGAGGTATGCTGGCCATGCACTCACATTCAGCTGAAAAAATTTTATTTCTTCACCTCACAGTGACTATAAGGCATAAAACTGCATTGTTATTGTTTCCTGAAAATATTACATAGATGTCAGAATTTCACATTAACCAGACATGAATAGAAACGTGCAGATTTGGCAAAACCTTTTTATGAAACCAAGTTTAAAAACATTAGTCATCTTTGTAAAATCATATATAGACAAAAAGAAGGAAGCATTTCAGAACATTTATATTTTGCAGATGTTTTCATAATGTGTAGTAAAGGCAGGAACGTGCCAAATGTCCTTGACATTTTGTCTACAAATCCTTGCAGTTCTACATTTTGCTGAATGTTTGAAGTTTAAAGGATGCCATAGCAGTTCTGTACAGACTGCTACTGACTTTCTCCAGATTATGTGAAATAGCACATACTATTGTAATGTCTACATATTTCTAGTACCTTAAAAGTTAGTTACCTTTTTTTTTTGCTAATTCATTCATTATTTTATTGTAATTGCAGATCCTTTAAAGTGATCACAGTGTGTGTGTGTGTGTGTGTGTGTGTGTGTGTGTGTGTGTGTGTGTGTGTGTTTGCCCCTGGGATTCTAAAACTCTGCAGTCGTGATCACGTTAATTTGTTTACTTCACATGCATGACAAGCCACAATGCTTACTAACAATGACCTTGGCCAGGCAACTCTGTCTAATGAGCAGCTCATTAAATATTTTGGGTGTGGCCACATCAGGCAATAAGAAAAGATAATGTAGGAGCATGGTGCAGCCCAAGGGAAGTATGAACAGCAGTGACACTCATCTGTCAAGCAAGAGCCATAATGGTGTTTGGTGTGATCTCATGCAGAAAGCTGCAGCTAGAAAAAGAAGTCATGAGATAGCCTCACTGGGTCATCAGTCATTTCTGCTTATCTGTGTTATAAGCCAGTGATGCATATTTGCAGGGAGGATAAGTTGTGGAAGGCAGTAGTGGAAATAAGATTGGTGCGGGGAGGTTAAGTACATACTAGAGCCAAGCAAACTAACATATAACATAGACAATACTGGGAAGGGAGGTGGTATGACAATCAGTTGTGGAAGACAATGGAGAAGGGGGCATTAAACACACAGATATTAATGTCTGCTAGCTGAAGAGAAAACACGATGCATAATGGGTGTGGTAGAGAAATACTGCAAAACAAATACATGCACATCAGCAGAGTCTGACCATGTTGCCTGTACTATAATTTCAAATTTCAAAAATAAGGAACCTACTATAACCCATAGGGGACTTGAACCCTCAAACATCTTCACTTGCAAAATACACTACAAGTGATGAAGTAGTCTGCAAAAATCTTCATGTACAGCATTAGCTGCAGCAACAGTGAGGCAAAAAGCTTCAGTGAAACACACAGCAATTAGTTGTCATATTTCTGCAGAATTAAAGAATAAAAGGAGTCAAACAGTGCCCCCTCATTTCACCAACATAGGGGTCTAAGCTATAATCTGCAGGCGTAGTTGGCATTGTAATACTTTGCAAGAGGAAGCTCCTGAAATCCTGACAGCTTTATACTAAGTTAAGTACTTAACTATCCTGCAATGGCATTCAACTTAAGTGTGTGATTATTGTCAGCCAAGGTCAATATATGAAATCCATGACAGTGGTTATACTCAGTAGGTGGATGCATGGAGCATGACAGATTAGCACTGTGCTATGCAATGAGCAGTGCCATTGCTCAGCAGTTGTACATCAGCATTGAAGATGCTCTCTTTGACTCACACCACACAGTATAAATGCAAAAGTCGGAAGCCCAGAATGGGGGTGTGTGAAAAGTGTTTATTTAGTTTTTGACTAAAGTTTAGAAATGGGAGTGTAGGAAAGAGATAAAAAGAGGAAGTAAGGAAAGAGTAGAAAAGAAGGTGAGCAACTAAGGAATGAGCGGGATGGAGGTGGAGAAGGTAGGGTAATTTATTTTGTGGAATAATTGCCCTTTTTCATGCATAAAGAGAAGGTAAGTTGATGAAGAAAGTAAGGGAAGTAAGACTGAGGTAGGAAGATTAGTTTAGGTAGAAGGGGAAGACAGACACAACTGACATGGAAGAGGGAACACAATGGTGAAGGAGACGTTAGACAGAGGCAAGACATTGGTGAAAAGGGGAATGAACAACCACTAGGGGAGAGTATGGACTCAAAAGGGATAGTATTGGCAGAAATGAGGGAGAACAGTCAGGGTGTACTGTAGACAGTATGTATTGGACACACAGAATGTGACCACTACATCTTCAGTGCAGACCATGGACACAGTCCCTATATTTGTGGATACCAAGTCCACCCACATCTCACATGGAGGACAGTTAATGGTGGACACTATCAGTCAGGGACGTGTGCATGTGCCTTATAGACAGATGTCAGAATGTGCCCCTAGCATCCATAGGTAGAGCGTGTTCATAGGTTCATAGCTTTATAAGCTACTGGTTTGTGAGGATCTTTAGAAGACTAGCCATGCATTTCCATAAAGCTTTTAGCTATTGTACTTCAAATATGAACAATTCAGAGATGAGCAGATCATTTTTATGTCACTCTATCCATGTGGACCAGGGTGCTAAACATGGGATGCATTTGCGGATGCCAATCCATACATTCAGATTATGTCTGAATACTTTAAGAGAAGTACTTTGCTTTGTGCAGACAGGAAGGCCATTCCAAAGAAATGGTATTCTCTCAGATACATATTTATCTCTCCAATATGTTCTATTTATGTTGCAAAGGAGACTGAGATGTCTTGAGCAGGTGTTTATGCAGCCATTAGACTTGTAAATGCTCAGAAGGTCTGAGGTCATAGGGTCTGCTGAAGCTCTGTATGTGAGGGGGTGGTCACTTCTCAATAGCCTAAAGTACAAAGAGGAAAATGGATTTGAATGCTGTACCTTTAGCACATGAAACCTCAGCATTACCCCACTGTGTTAACTGATAAAGACATGGGCAGGGGTGCTCACTGGAGACATGGTTATCACCACCACCCTGAGTTTGGCATGGCACTGGTTGCAACCATGCATCTCAACCTCTAAGAGCAAGAAATCTGGACAAAACCTTACATAAAATTGGAGAAAAAGGCTCAAAAATAGGGAGAATTTTTAAATATTGCTCTTACAAACTTAGAATAACAGGTTTTGCATTAACATGTATGTTCTTTAGGTATGAAGTCTGAAACTTAAATGTCTGTCATTATTTTCAAACTTCAGTCTTTAATGATTTGCCACTTATTTGTCAGAAAGCCTACATTTTATGAAAAACGGACTAAAAATATGATGCAAAAATCTTGGCATTCTGAGAAAATCTGTACAGTTCAGAGGTATAGTTGCAACCCATCATATGTGCAGAGCCATTGTGAAGACACAGGCATATATGAACCCAGCCATGGCTAAGTTAGTAAGAGTGATGGAGAGTGTGTATGATGATCTATGGGAGAGCATGTCTAATATGTGTGATGGGATAGACTTAATCACACACTGGAATGTGCAATTTCTTCTCTGACTTACCTGTCAGGAGTGAGCACACCTCTTATCTGTCCAGATTTTCACAGCATGTTCAGGTTTTTGCATTATATTTTGGTCTGTTCCTCATAAAATGTACGATAGTCTGGAAAATCATTGAGGATTGAAGTCATTAAATAATACTAAATAATGACAGCCATTTGAGTTTAAGACTTCATATCCATCAGAAAATATATAATAATGCAAAAACTGTTATTCAAGCAAATTTCTAAGTTTATAGGAGGAATATTTAAACTATGCCCCTATTTTTGGGCATTTTCTCCCCCCCCCCATTATTTCTGTTTTTGTTCAGATTTCTTACAATGAGAGGTTGAGAGGTATGGGTGTGACACATAACATTCCACTAATACATTAACAATGGTAGCCATCATGGTCATGGACAACTATAAGCCCATTCTCTCAGAGGTAACAATTTCATGGCTGCATTTGCTGATGAGATGAAAAAAGCGAAATAAGCAAGAGTAAAAAACTGAATCAATTTAATAATGTTAGCGCTTTCGGAAAAGACAATGCTCTTCCTTCCTCAGACAAGCAACACAAACACATGGGCGTAGTAATATAGTATTGCTACGTCCCAATTATTCAATTAATGTAAATGTTACAATATTTGCTCTTACAAAATCAAATGTATTGAATAAATCATATTAAATTAAAAACATGATCAACATTGGAAAACTCTACATTAAATAACCATTCCAAATTAAAAACAACACTAGCCACCCCAAAATGCTTTAAGTTTACCTATAAAAGCAAAGGAGAAATGACAAGCTAATGTGTAAGTCATACTGTAATAGACCTGGATTCTTGAAATAGATGTTAATTGATGAGCAGGTCATACTAAACAATAAATAATAAAAAACTGAATCTCCATATAATTCAATTATATTACAACATAAAGAGATTACCTTTTCAGAGCTAACAATTTTAAAAAACATTTAACGGAAACCGTTTCATTAAGGCCTGGGGGCAAGTATGCTGCAGTCTTAATTTGGCAAAGTAACTCTTCTATTTCAAGTTTGATTTGCCATGGACCCCCCCTCACATCCGGTACTATTTGTTTCAAAACTGTGAACTTAAAGTTATGATCTGGAAATTCATTTATATGCCTGGCTAAGGCATTAGTCATATCTTTCCTACCTATAGCATATAGATGTTCATAAATGCGTTGTTTAAACTTTCTTTCCGTCTTCCCAATGTAAAAAGAATTACAATCTTGGCAACAAGCAATGTAAACAACTGCTTTAGTGTTGCAAGAATATTTACCCTGAACCTTATACCATTTATCACATGTTCTAAATTGGTAAGAAGTGTTAATGTATCTACATTGGTGACATGCACCACATTTTGTCATAGCTTTAGTTTTTACGACTAATGGCTTTTTTAAAATTGTTAGCTCTGAAAAGGTAATCTCTGTATGTTGTAATATAATTGAATTATATGGAGATTCAGTTTTTTATTATTTATTGTTTAGTATGACCTGCTCATCAATTAACATCTATTTCAAGAATCCAGGTCTATTATAGTATGACTTACACATTAGCTTGTCATTTCTCCTTTGCTTTTATAGGTAAACTTAAAGCATTTTGGGGTGGCTAGTGTTTTTTATTTGGAATGGTTATTTAATGTAGAGTTTTCCAATGTTGATCATGTTTTTAATTTAATATGATTTATTTAATACATTTGGTTTTGTAAGAGCAAATATTGTAACATTTACATTAATTGACTAATTGGTGCATAGCAATACTATATTACTATGCCCATGTGTTTGTGTTGCTTGTCTGAGGAAGGAAGAGCATTGTCTTTTCCGAAAGCGCTAACATTATTAAATTGATTCAGTTTTTTACTCTTGCTTATTTCGCTTTTTTTCATTTTAACTAGTTTGTGGATTATTTGTTTATTTGCTGATGAGGTGTCTGTACCTAGGAGAGGATATCCTCATGGTCATGGTCATTGCAACAGTGGCACATCTCATTGCAGACATTGCTCATGGTCATGCAGCACACTAGCACACCTGCATCTAGCCAGCATTGTAGGACATTCAGTGAACTCCAGCTTGAGCAAGTTCTTGTGAACAGGAGTGTGCATGAAATGCTGAATCTTCTGTTATGCATTCCCTATACACTGGACCTGTGTTATAACTACTGCAACTACTGCTGAGTTGTGTTCCAGTAGCCTCATACTCAGAACACCACAGCACCTGATATATTACATATGACCATTGATACTGGTCATCCTCAAGAGTGTTATGTTAAAACATCTCTCACCCCACCCCGCAACTGACGTGATACAGAAGAGTGCATTTTACTTTCATAAACCTTGGCAGGTAAATACTTTCCAGTGAAAGACTTCAAGTCTTGTGCTCCCTTCCTCATCTGTGCAAATTATCTTTAATGTGCCCTACCTATTGCACTCTTTTACCTGGGTTACCTATGTCTGATGCACAGCATGGACAGCCAGAACATGGATAAGCAGTGCCTGGTGTTGGTTTTGCATGCATTATTTTTAGTGTAGTATATGTGCTTTACCCTATTCTACTATATTCTGAAGCTATGTTTAAGCCACTGTCTCTTTGTCAGTGCCACGACATCTGAACCCATCTACATCTAGTAGGATCATCCCTTGCTGCTGTCTCCTCCACTGACTCCTCATCTGACCCAGCCTCCACTGTCTATTGAAATGGAGACTGCTGCACTGCAAGTCCCCACCATTCTGAAACTGCTTCCTAAGTATGACATTGTGCAACACATTCACATGCACACTCTAACAACATTTTTGCACATGTGTCAGGGTCATAGTGCAGGGCACCTCTAGATGAATACAGACAGCAAAAGCATGGCTTCAGCAGCCAAAACTCACACTCATTTTTCTCGGTTTATGAGTGGGCATAGATGTACCCATAGTCTGTTTAATTTTGTGAATTTCTTATAGGTGTCAAGAGCCAGAATTCCAGGGCATATCTGGCATCACCAACATGATGCCACTGTGGGAGGTCATCCCTTGCAAACTGTTGGTACAGATCACATTTAGTTGTGCCATATATGGGAGTCATCATAGGTGACTGAGTGGCCTGCACACACATTGTAGATGATACTCTGTCCACTAAAGAACACCCTGCAGTTGATGGATTGAATCCCTTTGGTGTTCTTTCAATGTAGCCATAGTCTATGCCATACATTTCCTCTGGAAAAGAGGTTTTATCATAGCAATCCAAATGGTGGTGTATCTCTCCTTTGGGATACATAGAAACCACACATAGTCCCTTGCGTGCTGCACCAAGGCATCACGATGCTGATGGAATATTCTTGAAGCAAATGCCAGAGGTACCCCCAAATGTGTCCGCTGTAGTTCACTAAAAGGTCGTCATAGATGATATCTGTAAAGCCACACATACCTTAGTATCCACAACTCAGGGCTGCAGAACAATCTGACACGTTCACAATTTCTTGGATAGTGTCCATACCTACATGGTACCTGTCCTCCATGCCAGTGTTGAGAAATTTTTAGCAAGGTCTTGCCATGTCAAGGGGTGACATTGTGCACCAATGGGTAGAGCAGCAGCAAGGTGAACTTTTTGCAAACCTTCATTTACTAATGTGGTAACAACCCCTTAACATTATGAGCACTTGGCTAAGATCATATCTGCTGCAGGCAGATTTATAAGTTTATGAATCACTCCACTATCTAGTTTTGCCTAATTAGCATACAAAAAGAGGCTCATTTTAATAATGCTGCTCATTACCATGTCATTAAGTGGCCATCAACATTTACAGTGCCTGACCATATTGCTCGGCCTGCTTGTGTCATGGAGCTTGGTTTTCTGAGTCACACACACTGTGCATAACTGCTTGTTTTGCAAATTCACTTACAATGTGGCAAACCTTTCTGAATCCTGATGTGTGTGTGTGTGTGTGTGTGTGTGTGTGTGTGTGTGTGTGTGTGTGTGTGTGTGTGTGTGTGTGTGTGTGTGTGTCTGTCTGTCTGACTGTATGCATGTGTGCATTAAGTTAAAAGTATGACATATCAAGTGGTATAAGTGTTTCTATCTAAAAGTAAATTAACCTGAATGCAATGCAGATGCAAAGTAATTGATGTGGGCTACTAAAATTTAGAAGGGATTACCTGAATATTTTGTTTTTTGAATTCAGCATTTATGTCTGATATCTATCTCTATCTCTATCTATATCTATATCTATATTATTTATATCTATATCTATATGTGTGTGTGTGTGTGTGTGTGTGTGTGTGTGTGTGTGTGTGTGTGTGTGTGTGTGTGTGTGTGTGTGTATTTATTTATTTATTTATTTTATTTTACATTTGTTAACCGGGATAATCCGACTGGATATATGTCCATTTTCAGCGGAGGCCCAGGGAGAAAAGCTCCAAGAGTAGTACATATAAAACATAAAGAAGGCAAAAAAGTACAAATGTTTAGGTTGGCTGAAAAAGTAAGAAATACAATTTGCAACAGGATATCTTTTACAACAAGAAGTCAACACAAGACATTAATTATACAGTTATAGGAACTATATGATACTATCCTAGGAGATTATTAGTTAGATGAAAGGACGTGAGTAACTGTTAATATATTAGTGTAAGAATTAGCCTGGCTTAGTACAGTAGCAAGACCATTTGGAGCCCAGGTATAGTTTGAGCTTGGTTTTGAAGTGATACCGGGAAGAAATTGAGGTTATCTCAGGGAGTAATAAGTTCCAGGCCTTACCTAGGGAATTTGACATGAGAGAGTCTCCGGCTTGGTTGTTGGTTTTATAAGTCTGGATGAGCACCTTGTTGGAGGAACATAGTGGTCTTGGATTGTTATACAGGGAAATTAGGGTTTGAGTGAGGGAGTGTTATCAGAGGTGTAAATGATTTTGTGGGCTATGATCAGTTGGTTATATAACACGAGACTAGGAAGTTCAAGCCATCCAAGCTGAGTTAGATTAATGCAGTGATGTGTCCTAAAAGGAAGGCCGGTGGCAAATCTGGCAGTATGATTATAACAGGTGGTTTATTTAGATTGGACTTGTTGTTATTTAGAAGGAGGGCATACAGAAGAGATGAGAGAAGGTGGGAGCGGGCAATGGCAACCTTGGCTAGGGAGTTAAGTTCTTTAATCTATACAGTGGGCCTAGTTTTTTTTAATGGTTTTGATTAGGTGGTTGACGTGTAGGTCATATTTTAAGTGGGTGTCAATGGTGACACCTAGTAGTTTAGTTGAAGGGTCAGGAGAGATAATAGTGCCATCTTTGGATTTAATTATGAGGTTAATGGGGTGGACTTTAGTGTAGGTAAGAATATAAGCATTTTGGTCTTTTTGGGGTTTAGTAGTAGGCGGTGGTTGGATAGCCAGTTTTCTACAGTGTTGAAGGTAGTTTGGGTCCTTTGCTGTAACTCTGCAGGGGACGTGGCTGAACATATCAAAGTTGAGTCGTCTGCATATTGAATGCAGTTGACATTAGGAATGGCAGTATGTAGATCATTTATGAAGATGGAGAATAACAGAGGGCCTAGAATAGACCCTTGTGTGACACCCAGGTTAGTTGGTAATAAGGTGGACAGTTTTGAGTGCCAGAGTACAGCTTGTTGTCTACCACTTAGGTAGGACTCAAACCATTGAAGAGATTTGGGTTCTGGACAGAGTGGTCTTAGTGAGTGGATTAACAGTTGGTGATCCACCATATCAAAAGCTTTGGACAGATCCAGGAATAGAGCGGAGGAGATATGGTTATTATTACGATATGAATTAATGGTGTCTGAGAAGGCTAATAGGGCTGTAGTTGTGCTATGGTGAGGTCTAAAGCCATGTTGGGTATCTGCCAGGAGATGGTTGTTAATTAAATGGTTCATGAACTGCTTTTGGATACATTTTTCCATTATTTTGGCTAGGGGAGAGAGTATGGCAATTGGCCTATAGTTGGATATTTCGGTAGAGCCTCCCCCTTTGTGGAGAGGGATGACATAAGAGATTTTCCAGATATTGGGAATTGTGGCTTCAGTTAGTGTGCGATTTATAAGTACTGAGATAGGATAGGCAATGGCGTCAGCTGATTTTTGTAGATATTCAGCTGGAAGTTGGTCAGCTGCAAGAGTGGTAGTGTATATTATTAGAATTCCTGCATAGACAGTAATTGCAGTCAGGGCTAGTCTCATTCATTGATATTCTGTCACTGCCTATTTAAGTTGTCCATTTTGGAATATTTCCTGCTTAAAACCTGAGCTTTGGCTGGCTAAGATCTAGTGGTATTCAACTGGACGTATAAGAGAATTTAAGTACCTTTTATCTGCACTTTTTTCAAATAATACAGCATTTTAATTAATTTATTTGTGTTGCATTGAATATTAGCTATTATTATTTTTACTTAGTTGCATTGAATATTAACTGAACTGGAAGTTTTGACTCTGTATTTTCAGTTAGTGTTTGCTAGATTTTATTGCCTGTTAGAATTCCTGCATAGACAGTAATTGCAGTCGGGGTAGTCTCATTCATTGATATTCTGTTACTGCCTATTTAAGTGGTAAATTTTGGAATATTGTCTGCTTAAAACCTGAGCTTTGGCCGGCTAAGATCTAGCTGTATTCAGCTGGACGTATAAGAGAATTTAAGTACCTTTTATCTGCACTTTTTTCAAATAATACTGTAATTTAATTGATTTATTTGTGTTGCATTAAATATTAACTGAACTGGAAGTTTTGACTGTTTTTTCAGTTAGTGATTGCTAGATTTTATTGCCTGTTAGAATTTCTGCATAGACAGTAATTGCAGTTGGGGGTAGTCTCATTCATTGATATTCTGTTACTGCCTATTTAAGTGGTACATTTTGGAATATTTTCTCCTTAAAACCCTAGCTTTGGCCGGCTAAGATCTAGCTGTATTCAGCTGGACATATAAGAGAATTTAAGTACCTGTTTATCTGTACTTTTTTCAAATAATAAAGCATTTTAATTAATTTATTTGTGTTGCATTGAATATTAACTGAACTG